>NW_027282124.1:15000-19980 GCF_046629955.1 Centroberyx affinis | reverse complement strand
AATTGCTAGATGCTATTCTCTCAATCTAATTTCCTAATAACAGCTTAACAATAATAATAATAATAATAATGATAATAATGATAATAGCAGTATAATCAGGCTCCTTGAAGCTTCTCTCACCTGAACAGCAGATCTAAAGGCTTTTAGTCCTCATGTTGGACTTTTATTCTCTTCTTCTCTTTTCTTTGTCTCTTCTCTTTTCTTCTTCTTCTTTCCTCTCCTCCTTTCTTCTTCTCTGTCTGTAAAATCCACCAGTCTGACCGTCAGGACCTGAATCCTTCAGCACTTCAGCATCTTCAGCACATCAGAGGAAGGAATCCAACACTATAGAACCGTATAGAACACCGTAGAACACTATAGAACCGTATAGAACACTATAGAACCATATAGAACACAGTAGAATCCTGCAGAACAGAACAGAACAGAACAGACAGAACAGAGCAGAGGAACAGACAGAACAGACAGAACAGACAGAACAGAACAGAACAGAACAGAACAGACAGAACAGACAGAACAGACAGAACAGAACAGAACAGACAGAACAGACAGAACAGACAGAACAGACAGAACAGACAGAACAGAACAGAACAGACAGAACAGACAGAACAGACAGAACAGACAGAACAGACAGAACAGAACAGAACAGACAGAACAGACAGAACAGACAGAACCGACAGAACAGACAGAACAGACAGAACAGACAGAACAGAACAGACAGAACAGACAGAACAGACAGAACAGACAGAACAGACAGAACAGACAGAACAGAACAGAACAGACAGAACAGACAGAACAGACAGAACAGACAGAACCGACAGAACAGACAGAACAGACAGAACAGACAGAACAGACAGAACAGACAGAACAGACAGAACAGAACAGAACAGACAGAACAGACAGAACAGACAGAACAGACAGAACAGACAGAACAGAACAGAACAGACAGAACAGACAGAACAGACAGAACCGACAGAACAGACAGAACAGACAGAACAGACAGAACAGACAGAACAGACAGAACAGAACAGAACAGACAGAACAGACAGAACAGACAGAACAGACAGAACCGACAGAACCGACAGAACAGACAGAACAGACAGAACAGACAGAACAGACAGAACAGAACAGACAGAACAGACAGAACAGACAGAACAGACAGAACAGACAGAACAGACAGAACAGAACAGAACAGACAGAACAGACAGAACCGACAGAACAGACAGAACAGACAGAACAGACAGAACAGACAGAACAGACAGAACAGACAGAACAGAACAGAGCAGAGCAGCATGCAGCAGTCCGGTCGTCAGTCTGTTCAGTTTCCCTCTGAAGCTGCAGAGGGAGCGCTGTGTGTGTGTGTGTGTGTGTGTGTGTGTGTGTGTGTGTGTGGGTATGTGTGTGTGTGGGGGTGGGGGGAGGGGTTGGGGGTGGGGGGGTGGGGGGAAGGGGGAGGGGTTGGGGGTGGGGGGGTGGGGGGGGATTTGCCAGATCAGCAGAATGAAGCAGTCAGGAAGCTTCATGCTGCTGCTCACATTCTGCTGCTGCTTTAATAAAACTGAATTATCCACCAATATTTAATACATAATACATAATTATTACTGTTATTATAATTGTTAATGTATAAAA
This sequence comes from Centroberyx affinis, assembly GCF_046629955.1. Taxonomy (NCBI): domain Eukaryota; kingdom Metazoa; phylum Chordata; class Actinopteri; order Beryciformes; family Berycidae; genus Centroberyx; species Centroberyx affinis. The sequence goes on along the minus strand of NW_027282124.1, from coordinate 18,354 downwards.
ACTTTCTTTTTGTTTTCACTTGAGTCTCTTTGATTTTCCTTCATTTCAGTTTTGTTTAGTTTTGTTTACAGTGTTTTCTTTTCAGCATCAGATAGATTTCCAATCATATTTAATTCAGACTTCACTCATATTCTGCCAAATGTCTTATTAGATTTTATAAAGAGACACTGCAGGAATATGACAAACTGTTATAGAGAGAAACTCTACTGAGCTCCACACTAACATCCTGATGGAAGAATATTATAGGAGTATTAGAGGAGTATTGTAGTATTACTGCAGTAATACTGCAGTAATACTGCAGTAATACTGCAGTTATATTGTAGTGACAGTATCTTAGCAGCCAGTCACTCTACCAGCAGTCAGACTGCAGCAGACTGACCAACTGAAGAACCACATCACTGTTATACTGTATAGACTGTATATTAATATATATACACACATATATATATAGATGTATGTATATAGATTTTATATACATATATATAGATGTTTTATATCTATATATATACATATACATATGTAATACATGTATATTGATATGTGACGGGTTTCAAAAGCTAAATATCCATTTTGACAAATCATCAGTTGATATTTCAGAAGCAGATGAATCAGATCAGTGTGAAGATTAAAGATTAATCCTGACTCTAATAGAACTGGAACCTGTAGGAACCTGAAAGAACACAAAGGAACCCGTAGGAACTCGCGGGAACCTGAAGGAACCCATAGGAACCCGAAGGAACACATAGGAACCTGTAGGAACCTGAAGGAACATGAAGGAACCTGTAGGAACCTGTAGGAACCTGAAGGAACATGAAAGAACCTGTAGGAACCCGTGGGAACCTGAAGGAACCGGAAGGAATATGAAGGAACCTTTCCACATGGTGGAGATTTGGAGTGAAGCTCATTGAAAGTCTTCTTCTCTGCTCCGTGTGTCGACTTCCTGTTTCATCATCAGCCTGTCTGTCTTTAATTGGCCGGTCGGCTCTTTAGAAGAACAAATTAAAATCAGGACTAAGATCAGAACCAGAGTCTGTTTAAAACACTTTTATTCCACATCGTTATCACCTGACAAACTGACACAGCATCATCAATACATAATCAATACATGATGAATAACCCAGAGTCCTGTTTTCTTCTGAATGAAGCTGGGACGTAGCAGACCGGATACTGTCCGACCAATCAGGAGCCGGTTACAGATCATGTGACACTCTGACCTTTTCCTGTCAAAACGAGTTCATGAACTTTGTTTCTGAAGAAATCCAGTTGTTCATGTCGTTATCTGGAGAAAACACATTTTCTTTTCCCTCGTTAACTCCAGATGAACTGACAGGAACGAGCTCGTTACCTGGAGAAAACAAACCTTTGATTTCCTGAGATAACGAGCTGTGATCTTCTGGTCACAAAGCAACTGACTGAAGATCCTGAACACCAACAGACCGACTGACTGACTGAAGATCCTGAACACCAACAGACCGACTGACAGACTGAAGATCCTGAACACCAACAGACCGACTGACTGACTGAAGATCCTGAACACCAACAGACTGACTGACTGACTGAAGATCCTGAACACCAACAGACTGACTGACTGACTGAAGATCCTGAACACCAACAGACTGACTGACTGACTGAAGATCCTGAACACCAACAGACCGACTGACAGACTGAAGATCCTGAACACCAACAGACCGACTGACTGACTGAAGATCCTGAACACCAACAGACTGACTGACTGAAGATCCTGAACACCAACAGACCGACTGACTGACTGAAGATCCTGAACACCAACAGACTGACTGACTGACTGACTGAAGATCCTGAACACCAACAGACCGACTGACTGAAGATCCTGAACACCAACAGACCGACTGACTGACTGAAGATCCTGAACACCAACTGACTGACTGACTGACTGAAGATCCTGAACACCAACAGACCGACTGACTGACTGAAGATCCTGAACACCAACAGACTGACTGACTGACTGAAGATCCTGAACACCAACAGACTGACTGACTGACTGAAGATCCTGAACACCAACAGACTGACTGACTGACTGAAGATCCTGAACACCAACAGACTGACTGACTGACTGAAGATCCTGAACACCAACAGACCGACTGACAGACTGAAGATCCTGAACACCAACAGACCGACTGACTGACTGAAGATCCTGAACACCAACAGACTGACTGACTGAAGATCCTGAACACCAACAGACCGACTGACTGACTGAAGATCCTGAACACCAACAGACTGACTGACTGACTGACTGAAGATCCTGAACACCAACAGACCGACTGACTGAAGATCCTGAACACCAACAGACCGACTGACTGACTGAAGATCCTGAACACCAACTGACTGACTGACTGACTGAAGATCTTGAACACCAACAGACTGACTGACTGACTGAAGATCCTGAACACCAACAGACTGACCGACTGAAGATCCTGAACACCAACAGACTGACCGACTGAAGATCCTGAACACCAACAGACTGACTGAAGATCCTGAACACCAACAGACTGACTGAAGATCCTGAACACCAACATACCGACTGACTGAAGATCCTGAACACCAACAGACTGACTGACTGACTGAAGATCCTGAACACCAACAGACTGACAGACTGAAGATCCTGAACACCAACAGACAGACTGACTGAAGATCCTGAACACCAACAGACCGACTGACTGACTGAAGATCCTGAACACCAACTGACTGACTGACTGAAGATCCTGAACACCAACAGACTGACAGACTGACTGACTGAAGATCCTGAACACCAACAGACCGACTGACTGACTGAAGATCCTGAACACCAACAGACTGACTGACTGACTGAAGATCCTGAACACCAACAGACAGACTGACTGACGATCCTGAACACCAACAGACTGACTGACTGACTGAAGATCCTGAACACCAACTGACTGACTGACTGACTGAAGATCCTGAACACCAACAGACTGACTGACTGACTGAAGATCCTGAACACCAACAGACTGACCGACTGAAGATCCTGAACACCAACAGACTGACTGAAGATCCTGAACACCAACAGACTGACTGAAGATCCTGAACACCAACAGACTGACTGAAGATCCTGAACACCAACAGACTGACTGACTGACTGAAGATCCTGAACACCAACAGACTGACAGACTGAAGATCCTGAACACCAACAGACAGACTGACTGACTGAAGATCCTGAACACCAACAGACCGACTGACTGACTGAAGATCCTGAACACCAACAGACCGACTGACTGACTGAAGATCCTGAACACCAACAGACCGACTGACTGACTGAAGATCCTGAACACCAACAGACCGACTGACTGACTGACA
>NW_027282124.1:0-10000 GCF_046629955.1 Centroberyx affinis | reverse complement strand
GATGTGAGGTTTCTGCTCTGATGGTTGAGGGTTTGATTCCCGGTCCTGGTTCAGACTCCCTGTATGCCTCCGTAATGTTAAATGTTAATGTCGTTGCTAATTGGAGGATCCGGTGATAGTGAGAGCTGACTAGCCGGTTCATACCTGCCTGGCTGTCCGGAGGGAGGGCTGTCTGGGCGAGGCCGGAGTGGGCGGGGTCTGAGTGGGCGAGGCCTCTGTGTGATGAGAAGAAGAAGGTTTACTCTGATGAAGACATCAAGTTTACAACCAGTCAAGGGAATTTAAATTCTATTGTTGGTCAAGTACAGCTGCATGATACTGACAATAAATCATGCGACTGCCAATACTGTTTAACGCATATTATCATGTTAGATGTGGAAATACTGGATGTCTTTAATAACTGTTCTTAATAATTTCTCTTCATTAAAGATAATAGTGTGGCTTTAAATCAGACTGTTCAGTTTGAATAAAATCATGTGACTGGTTATCCTGGTTCAGACTCCTGAGTCTGAACCAGGTGTTTCCCTCAACGACTTGTTCTCGCTCGGAGAAACAATCGAGCCAATCAGCTTTTGTATTTCAGTGTTTTTCAGCTGCAGCCGGCAGACTGATGCAGACTGATGCAGACTGATGCAGACTGATGCAGACTGATGCAGACCTGCAGTCTGGGCTGCAGGCTGACAGACAGACGCTGCTGCAGCGCCGCAGTCAGACGCTCAACCAGACGATCCTGAACGGAGCTGGAGCCATCCTGCAGAGAGAGAACATTAATACTGCATCAGTACTGTGTACAGTGGTAACCATGGCAACAGTCCTGCTTTATGTATTTATACTTAATGTTACTATACTTTAATGTTATTCATTAGAATCAAACTAAAATGTTTTAAAACAGTGAGTGACATCACTGACAGTCAGACCAGTTGAAAAGGGTCTATCTGCAGCCTGCAGCCCCCCTAGAAGACACGCCCCCACAAGGTACGTCTGTACAAGACACGCCCCCACAAGGTACGTCTGTACAAGACACGCCCCCACAAGGTACAGCTGTACAAGACACGCCCCCACAAGGTACAGCTGTACAAGACACGCCCCCACAAGGTACGTCTGTACAAGACACGCCCCCACAAGGTACGTCTGTACAAGACACGCCCCCACAAGGTACGTCTGTACAAGACACGCCCCCACAAGGTACGTCTGTACAAGACACGCCCCCACAAGGTACAGCTGTACAAGACACGCCCCCACAAGGTACGTCTGTACAAGACACGCCCCCACAAGGTACAGCTGTACAAGACACGCCCCCACAAGGTACGTCTGTACAAGACACGCCCCCACAAGGTACGTCTGTACAAGACACGCCCCCACAAGGTACGTCTGTACAAGACACGCCCCCACAAGGTACAGCTGTACAAGACACGCCCCCACAAGGTACAGCTGTACAAGACACGCCCCCTGAGGCTACGGTGGCTGAAAAGGGTCATTGGAATCCGCAGAGTCTTAACTGCAGAGACATTTAGCTGGACATTTACATGGGAGACCTTCCTTCGTCTATATAAGCTAATCATGCTAATCAAGCTAATCTGCAGCCGGAGCAGCAGAGACAGAAGGTCTTCCTCCACTGTCACCATCAAATCCCATCTTATAACTGAATTACAGGCTGCCTTAGCACTGTAGTCTAGACTGAAGAACATGCTTAGTACCAACTGGCAATTGAGAGTCAAAGGACAAAATAAATGTAGTAATCATAACAATGTTATGTTTAAAAAATACATTTCATTGATTAATTAGCTTGCTAACCACACAGCATAGCACAGAGTCAATTGATTGATACTTAGCTACATTAGGTTAAAGCTACCTAACAGCCTAGAACCGGAGGTCTATTGGTCAGTAGTTAGCTACTTCACCAGCTGCTAACCAGCTTAATACAGATTGATGCAGGCTGTTCAGTGTCATTTATAGAAACCATGGCAGCTTCTTCTAGCGATCTCGTCTGCCACAATGTCCCCGGCCCCCGAAAAGCTTCACATCACGTCCTTTTCCATCGCAATGAGCAAAGAGAACGAGGGGGCGTGTCTTGTACTGGCGTTGCATTGAGGGACGTCTCTTGTAGGGAGTCTGCAGGCTGCAGATAGACCTACTTGGACCCGTCAAGGTGCGGTGACCTCTGACCTCTGACCTGTGATGTCACGGGGCAGCGGCTTAGTGCGGACAGAGCCTGTTTGTAGAGTTCAGCAGCTTTCTGAAGCTTCTTCTGCTTCAGGTAGGAATCTGCTAACGCTTCACACACCTGACACTGAGACGGGTAATCCTCTGCAGAGAGACAGGTGGAGAGAGACAGACAGGAAGAGAGAGACGGGTAGAGAGAGAGACAGGTGGAGAGAGACAGGTGGAGAGACAGACAGGTGGAGAGAGACAGGTGGAAAGACAGGTGAGACAGACTATCATGGCTGAAATGAAAACTAATATGTGTGATGGATTCAGCTTGAGACAAGGAATCTGAGGGATAATAAAATAGAATAGAATAGAATAGAATAGAATAGAATAGAATAGTATAGAATAGAACAGAATAGAACAGAATAGAACAGAACACAGTAGATGTACCAGTGTCTCTGAAGGCCTGCAGAGCGTGGATGAAGCTCTCCTCTGCCTCCTCCTCCTCACCCAGCTGGCTGCAGGCAAACGCCAGATTACTGAAACACTGAGCCTGGTCCGCACGCCGGCCCAGGGAGCCTACACACACACACACACACACACACACACTCACACACACACACACACACACACACACACACTCACACACACACACACACACACACACACACACACACACACACACACACACACACACACACACACAGAAAGCCATATACCAAAGAGTGAATTAAGATAATTAAGTTTAATGAGAATGACCTGCAAAGTCTGTCCAGTGTGTGTGTATGTGCTTGTGTGTGTGTGTGTGTGTGTGTGTGTGTGTGTGTGTGTGTGTGTGTGTGTGTGTGTGTGTGTGTGTGTGTGTCTCACCGTACAGCCCAACAGCCAGTCTGTGGTAGCCCACAGCCGGTCTGAACTGGCCCACAGAGTTGAGTGCGGCTCCCAGATTGAGCAGCGTGTCGGCCAGCAGGGCGGGGGGCAGGCTGGGGGGGGGGCGGCCGGAGGGGGGCAGGCTGGGGGGGGGGCGGCCGGAGGGGGGGGGGCCGGGGGAGGGGGCAGGGGGGGGCAGGGCCTGCTGGAAACACCGCACCGCCTCCCAGAAACACCTGAGCCGGCAGTAAGCCACGCCCACCGCCAGGTACAGCTCACCTGGAGGAGAGAAGACAGGTTACCACTCTGACCAGTCTAACCAGTCCGACCCGATCTGAACCGGTCTGAACTCGTGTCCTGGGCAAGGATGAAAGTTCAGCCATCCAAGTCGCAAAGTCTGTCTCTACAGAAGCGAGTCAGATGACCATACAGAAACACAGCTGTTGGCTAACCAGCCCGTCCAGAGCCTGGGAGGCAGAGCTCTCCCACAAAAAGATGAGGAAGGTCGAACAGAAACATCTCTCAAATGGCCTGGCGAGGACCAAACCAAGCCAACTTCCAAGGAAGTTCAAGGTTTGGTGCGACCAGTTCACACTGTACCAACAGGTCATGTGCCCACTGAAAATGTGCAAAATTCCCTCATCAACAGTAAGCAGGATGGATGGGACAGCAGGTCTGGGTTTTCTACTGTGCCCCTAAACTGAGCTCTCTGGGAGGAACACCTTACAGCTGCCTCTGCAGTCCATCAGCCTGGACTACAAGCTGGAAAAGTCTAGGCTGGTCCTAGGGCTGGGTTTAAAAAATCGATTTTCCGATTTAAATCGATCTTCATTTGAATGATCCGATATCGATTCATAAAATCCTGAGATCGATCTTTTAATATTTCCTTTTCCCATGGATGCTTGAAGCTTGAAGCTACACTGCACTACAGAAGGCTCTTACCTGCTCAGAGTTGCACAACTTGCACTATATTGTGTTGACTGCTGTAGTGTGTTGGCCATGTTAAATAAAAAGTACATTAATGTAACTGCTTTGGGGTCAATTCTAAATGTAAACATTAATATTTTAATAATGCACCAGGTTAGAGGGTTCCTTGTACAATTTACAGCATTAGTTCTCTGAGAATCTCTTTCATATCCAAGCAAAATTGGTATTGTAACTGAAATGTCCCTAACCGAATCCATATTGAATCGAATCGAATCAAATCAAATCGGAAATCGAATCGAATCTGTCATGGCAGCCGCCTGGCAGCACTCTCTCTCTCTCCCTCTCTCTCCCTCTCTCTCTCTCTCTCTCTCCCTCTCCCTCCCTCTCTCTCTCTCTCTGTCAGTGTGTGGTGGGCGTGAGGTTGGACCTGCATTCCTCAGGTGGGGAGGTGAGTCCGTCAATCTACCCGACTACTGATTCCCTGCTGTGCCTGCAGTCTTCGTCAGATCGTAGTTTCTAGTGTGCAGTTTGCCAGCTGCTGGACTGTTGGTTTAGCAAACGTCTTTACGTTTCAAGCCGAGTTTCTCTTGAAGTTCTTGTCACAGCTCTGATTGAGTTTCCTGTTCGTTCTAATTCATCGTCTCCTTGTCACTCTGCCTCAGCCGGCCACAGCTCCTACAGCCCGACCCAATTTCACTGTGAAATTATCTATGAAATACACTGCTTGAAAACTAAGCCCCAGTCTGCGTGTCTGTTCTTGGGTTCCCCGGCACTTGTGTCAGAATCGGGACCTTGTGAATCGGAATCGATTCGATTCGGGAAATCAGTGGCGATACCCGGCCCTAGTTGGTCCTGGAACTGAGGGAGTCCAGGTGCGCACGGGCCGTAAACGGAAAGCCCAAACCGCCGTGAACCAGGCGATCGGCGGGCTTTAACACATCGAGGCTGTCGGCAGAGTCCGAGCGAGACGGACAGGACTCCAATAGGGGGAAGTACCGCAACTCTGGTCTAAGGCCAACAGAAAGGAGAGGAAGGAGACGGTCCTGTCAGAAGCGTCAAGATCAGAGGAAGAGCTCTATAAGATCAGAGCAGAGTCGCAAGGTCGCCATGGAGTCTGGACAACACGGGAGGGCGTGGTCAGCAGGCAGGCCGGTCACAGAGACCAGAGACATTCCATCCCCACAAAACCTTCAGCTGGGTCAGCCAGGGGGAGCGCTGCTGTCTGCAACAAGGTGACAGACAGTTCATCAGGCGAGGAGGGACTTCAGAAAGCACCAGCTCCACTCTCCCCTGCAAAGACACGAGGGAAGATGAGGGAACACGAGGGAACACGAGGGAACACGAGGGAACACGAGGGAACACGAGGGAACACGAGGGAACACGAGGGAACACGAAGGAACACGAGGGAACACGAGGGAACACGAGGGAACATGAGGGAACACGAGGGAACACGAAGGAACACGAGGGAACACGAGGGAACACGAGGGAACACGAAGGAACACGAGGGAACATGAGGGAAGATGAGGGAAGATGAGGGAACATGAGGGAAGATGAGGGCTGACAGACAGTACTCCTCGTGGAGTTCACCATCCCATGGGAAGAAGGGATAGAGGCCGCCTGCGAGAGGAAAAGGAGCGAGTACCCAGTGGAGGTAGGATGCCGAGGCTTTGTCGGTACATCGGCCTCAGGTCTACTCAGGGACCCGGGTGCGGGAGGCACAAAGCTGAGGAAGACCATGAAGCAGTTGGCCGAAGAGGCAGAAACTAAGGCCTCCTGACGTTGGAGCTCCTCCACCAGCGTGACGCCGGGTCGCCGTCAGCGAGGTTCTCCCTGCTCCACACAGCACCTTCACTTTGGAATGGATTCAATCAATCAATCAATTCAGCTTCATTTCAATCAAGTGAGCTTTACTGTCATTATTGGCACGGCAGCGATGCGGTCAGTAAGCATCACTGAAGGACCAATATGACGGTGAAGCTCACCCTGGAGTGTAATATTGCGATTATACAACAGTTACCAACAAAATAAAAGATATAATCAAAATGTATTCATATTGTGGGGCAATTCACTCTCAAAATTAAAACTGCAAGCAGTCCTGAGCGGCCCTCGCGTCTGTGTGCAAGTCGGGGTGCGCGGCGTCGTTACCGGACACCGACCGGTCGACGTGGCCCACACCATGAAAATTCCATGTAAATCCAATGACGATTGTCACGCAAGGTTTACTTCCTGTCGCCAGTAGGTGGCGCAATGCCTATGACTCCCAATTGGCCTGTAGATGTCCTCAGGCCTGGACTGTGGACCAGCATGTGAAATCTGGTGCAGATCGGACGATGTAAGCTCAAGTTAACCCAGCTTCCTGTTTCGTGGCGAAACATGGAAATTCGCCGCCTCGCCACGCCCACGCCGTGTGACGAAAACTGAAGCTTTTGATAAATTTTCATCGTTGAGGGCTTTTATTCACGCTGACCGAGTTTGACGTGGATCCGATCAACCGCCTAGGAGGAGTTCGTTAAAGTACGACCCCTGCAAACGGCCAAAAACGGCCAAAAATGTCACAATCAATTCAAAATGGCCGACTTCCTGTCGGTTTTAGGCGCATGGTACCGCAGACTTTTTTTTAAGTCTGGACATGATACACGCGCCTACCAAGTTTCGTAGGTCTAGGACAAACGTACGGCGAGAGACACTCCGTTTAAATGTTGTAGGGGGCGCTATCGAGCCGCTTTGCCCATGAGCGAGACCCATAAAATATATAATTTTTCACCACTTCTGACTCGTGTGCAAAGTTTCACAACTTTTCGAGCTCGTTTAGCTCCTCAAAAGTCCGATTTATTTGGCCTAAGAAAAATAATTCCATGAACGAAATACAATAGGGCTTCACACGAGGTCGTGCTCGGGCCCTAATAAAAACTTTTTGCTAGTGTCCGTTTCCCTGGAAATACATGGGGTCTGACTAATAACTGTAACCCGTACAGTTTGTCCAGTAGGTGGCAGTGAGACTCCATCATGGATCCAGCAGCTGAGAAGCTACAACAGGCTGAGTGACGAGGAAATGAACCTGCATGTTAAATTAAAACAATAGTTTATAGATTATTTTCCCCCTCAGTGAAGAAGGTTTCCATCTTGATCCTTTCCTCCGCTCCGACTCGCTGCCGCCGCTCAACGTTTTTTTCACCTTAGTTTTGCTCTTGTGATCTGATCCCAGGTCAGCCTGATCGTCACGTTACACGGCGCTTCCGTGTGTTTCTCGTCTCGTCACGCGATCGGAGCTGATCACGGGTCAGCTCCGATCCACTCGGGTTTTACACATAATGACAAACAGACCCGGGACCCGCGGTAATAGAACGGGACCCGACCCGGACCCGACTGACCGTAATAAAACGTGGACCCGAACCCGTACGGGTCCCGGGTCGGGTCTCGGATCCTAGGGTCCGGGTAGACCCGTGAAGACCTCCAGCTCCCACACTGTCTCTGCTGCTGTCAAAATGAGTCATGAGTAATATTTTACTCATTAACACTGCTGGTTAATAAAGGAATTACCCAGAATCCTCGGGTCGGTGACGCTGTCCGCCAGACTCAGACACTCTGTCAGCACGCTGGTGATGTCATCCTGGCTGAACTGATCCGATTGGACCATGTGACTTCCTGCTTCTTTGAGGGCGATGGCAGCAGAATCCAACATGGCCGCCACCCTGTAGCTCTCCCCTGCCCGCAGGAAACCCTGAACCGCCTGAGTCCAGTCCTGACACACACACACACACACACACACACACACACACACACACAGACACACACACACACACACACACACACACACACACACACACACACACAGGTTGGGATGCAGCCATCAGCTCAGTGAATTGAACAGAACAGACAGAAACAGAAAGTTGAATATGTTGAACTTTATTTAAATTATATTTAGGAACAGTCGGTCGGTCTGCAGGCAGAAAGCTGTAATCTCCTTCATGTGGTTTCTGACAGACCACCTGGGTTCTAAAACGCTGCGTCAGCACTGCTAATCCAGTTTATTAAAACACAGCAGGGTTAGGGTCTGGAATGAGACTCTGACTCCAGGTTCTCCTGCATGTTCCTGCATTAGCTCTGTCTGGTTCTCTGTACGCTGTTTAGAACACACTGAACTACCTGTATGGTTCTGGTTCAGGTTGTGGTTGTGGTTCTGGCTCTACTTGAGGTTCTAGTTCTGGATCTAGTTCAGGTTCTGGTTTTAGTTTTACTACTGGTTCTAGTTCTGGTCCAGGTTCAGGTTCTATCTCCACTTTTGGTTCTGGCTCTAATTCAGGTTCTGGTTTTAGTTCTGGCTTTAGTTGAGGCTCTGGTTCTGGTTCTGGGTCTAGTCCTGGCTCTGGCTCTGGCTCTGGCTCTGGCTCTGGCTCTGGTTCAGGTTCAGGTTCTGGTTCTGACCTGCAGTTTGACGTAGCACCTGCTCATCTCCATGCAGGCGTCGCCCTCGCTGGCTCCGCCCCCCTGGGATCGGTACAGCTGGGCGGCCTGGAGGAAATACGCGGCGGCCTCTTGCCGCCGCCCCAGTGCATTGTGGGCCACAGCCAGGTTGAACTGGAGGTCTGCGACCCGGTCGGCCCGCGGGCCGGGCTGCGCTCGCCGCAGGAAGTCCAGACCCTTCTGCGGTTTCCCCGCCTCCACGTACGCCGCGCCCAGGTTGAAGGAACAGGCCCGCCGCACCCGGGAGTCCTGCAGCTGACCGACAGAGGAGCGGCTCACAAGGCATGCTGGGAAATCAACACCAGCCACCACAGCACGACACAAGGAAACACCTTCGGTCCGTCTGGTGAGTCCGGTCCCTGTCTCGTGTCTGCGGCTCAAATCTAAATGTAGTTTAGTTCAGTTTAGTCAGAACGAGTTGGACTGAACCAATGGGAAGCCTAAATCCTCACAACACTGGACTCCGATTGGCCGACAGCAGCGGCTGCTCTAATGTGAGTGGAGGCTTTAGTCAGAGGTCCGGTCTGCAAAAAACTTAAGGATTTTTTAAAACGTAGTAACTTTATATCGTAGAGGACGGGCCAGGCCCTCCAGACGCTCTACAGACTGGACTCAGACCTCCAGGTTCATTTCATGTGTTTAATATCCAGCTTTATGTCTGACTGCCTTGTTATACCTCATTTTATAAACCCTCTGTCTTGTGTTTTATCTCTGTTTCCTATTATTCATTTATTTATTATTTTGTATTTATTTATTTTAATTTAAATTTATTTCATTTTTGATTATTTGACTTTTTTTTTTTTTTTGTTCTTGTGTGTGGAGAATGTGTTCTGTGTTGGGGGGGAAGGTGGAAAAGAGGCTGCATGTTTTTATCAAGCTTCTTCATCATTAATTGTCTCTCCCTCTGGAAATCAATAAATATACTTTAAAAAATAAAAATAAATAAATAAAATGTAGTAACTTAAAATTTTACCACTGAAACAAATGAAAATAGGAAATTTGAATTCCTATAATATGGAACCTTCAAACCCAAATCATCAAGGTAGCAGAGTTCAGGTTCTAACAGTCTGTGATGTGAACAGGTTCTACAGGTTCTAACAGTCTGTGATGTGAACAGGTTCTAACAGGTTCTAACAGTCTGTGATGTGAACAGGTTCTACAGGTTCTAACAGTCTGTGATGTGAACAGGTTCTAACAGGTTCTAACAGTCTGTGATGTGAACAGGTTCTACAGGTTCTAACAGTCTGTGATGTGAACAGGTTCTACAGGTTCTAACAGTCTGTGATGTGAACAGGTTCTACAGGTTCCAACAGTCTGTGATGTGAACAGGTTCTACAGGTTCTAACAGTCTGTGATGTGAACAGGTTCTAACAGTCTGTGATGTGAACAGGTTCTAACAGGTTCCAACAGTCTGTGATGTGAACAGGTTCTACAGGTTCTAACAGTCTGTGATGTGAACAGGTTCTAACAGTCTGTGATGTAAACAGTTTCTAACAGGTTCTAACAGTCTGTGATGTGAACAGGTTCTACAGGTTCTAACAGTCTGTGATGTGAACAGGTTCTAACAGGTTCTAACAGTCTGTGATGTGAA
>NW_027282123.1:0-29656 GCF_046629955.1 Centroberyx affinis | reverse complement strand
CACATTTTCCCTTCCTCTCTATATCTTTCTGCCTTTCTCTCTCTCTCTTCTCTCTCTCTCTCTCTCTCTCTCTCTCTCACACACACACACACACACACAGGCAAACACACACAATCTCTCTCTTTTGTCTTATACACAAAACATCTCACACATTCTCTTCATGTCAGTTTCCTTCTGTTTCTCTCTTTCTAACACGCACACTCAATCTCTCTCTTTTCTCTCTTTCTCACACACAACACACACACACACACACTCTCTCTCTCTCTCTCTCTCTCTCTTACTCTCTCTCTCTCTCTCTTCCTAACACACACACGCAGTTGATCTGTTTTGCTCACACACACAATCAGACACATTTTCCCTCTCTCTCTATATCTTTCTGCCTCTCTCTCTCTCTCTTTCTCTCTCTCTCTCTCTCTCTCTCTCTCTCACACACACACACACACACAGACATACACATGCATACACAGGCAAACACACACACAATCTCTCTCTTTTCTCTTTTATACACAAAACATCTCACACATTCTCTTCATGTCAGTTTCCTTCTGTTTCTCTCTTTCTAACACGCACACTCAATCTTTCTCTTTTCTCTCTTTCACACATACACACACACACACGTGCAAAACACATACATTCTCTTTCTGTCTGTGTGAGAGAGACACACAAATAAAGACATACATATACACACATACACTCTCTCACTCATTCTCTCTCTCTCTCTCTCTCTCTCTCTCTCTCTCTCTTTCTCTTCCTAACACTCACACATGCAGTCGATCTGTTTTGCTCACACACAATCAGACACATTTTCCCTTCCTCTCTATATCTTTCTGCCTCTCTCTCTCTCTCTCTCTCTCTCTCTCTCTCACACACACACACACACACACGCACACACACACACACTTAATAAACGAGAACTTAATCCATGCTGGTCTTTTTCCAGTCAGTTAAGATCTTGCCTCATTAATAATCAAACATGCCAGCAGTGAATTAGTGCGGCTCGTTCTGCTGCCATCCTGCCAGTTCAACGCTCTTCTATCGTTTAGCTTTGTCTGTTCATGTGTTTGCAAACTGTCTCTATATAACTGCATCTAAGTCCTGTTTGTATCCTGCTGAGGTCGGTAAATATTTAATAAGCGTCCTGTGGCTTTTCACTTATGTGCATCATCAACATGGCTGTATGTGTTATCTGCTACATGATGTCTTGAGTATGTGCCTTAAAGGGAAAATCCACCCTAAAACACTTTATGATAGAAAATGTTTCAGTGATCTAAACATCAGGTTTTGGTGGAGTCAAAGAGTGAGGGCTTCTTTCTAGAGCCGCCATTTTTGCACCGAGAGACGTTCAACAATCATACAGGGAGAAATTAATCGTAGAAGAAGAAGAGAGACCAATTTCTCCACCCACAGGAGCAGGAGAGAGACCAGAATGCAATGCAGCAGCAGAGAGACAGGTTGGGGTTTGAGTAAAGGGGACCGACTCTCAATTTTTCTCGACTGGAAAAACTCTCGCTCCACTATCCGTATGAGTATCACTCTCTCCGCTTACATGTGTAACCCACAGCTTCATGCAACAAGTTCATGGCTGTTATATGGGGCTGTTGAACGGCATTCTGGGAAACGTAGGAAAATCACTAACTGAAGACAAATATCCAGGACACAAAATAACTCCTGGAGTGCGCTGAACATTATGGATTGGTGATATAACAGTAGAAGAGCATCCAGGGGGGATTTTTCCTATAATATTGTCTTCTGGTTGTGTTTTTAATGTTTGAAATTCTAGGAGGCATTAATAACATCTGGCCTGGGACTACAGGTGGAAACTGGGCTTTTTGGCTAACTAGCAAATATACCGAAATGTTTATTAATGTGCATTTCCACTGTCAAATACATTAATAACACAACATAAAATACTAAACATCTCACGTACACATTCTGTCTCTCCCTCTCTCTTTCTCTCTCTCTCTCTCTCTCTCTCTCTCTCTCTCTCTCTCTCTCTCTCTCTCTCTCATACACACACGCACACACACACACACACACACACCAGCAAGAGGCATCGATCTCTCCTGCCAAGGTCCTATGTGAAGTAAAAGCACTTTAGCCTGCATTTGACTGTCTGTATGAACTTCTCATGTCAACACACTGCAGCTATTTTACTGCCTGCCCTTTACCAAGGGAAACAGGTAACCAGGCAACAGAGAGGACACTCGCATCTAACCAGTTGGAGAGAAAGCAAGCGTGTGTGTGTGTGTGTGTGTGTGTGTGTGTGTGTGCATGTGTGTGTATGTGTGCTTGTATTTTTATACTTATGTGGACCAAATGGCCTCAAAACAACAGAAAAATTTGGAAAATCCTCAAAAGTGAGGACATTTTCACTACTGTTCACTTCTTTAAGAGGCTACTTTACTTTAGGATTAGGATTTAGGTTTTTAGGATTTAGGGTGGTCATACTGTAAGCAACTTGGTTGATGTGTCACTCTATTCTGTGAGTCAAAATTTGGGCAACAAGTTGATGTACATGGGGGAACATGCATAAAAATATAGCAATGCTGTATAAGGCCCAACATGTATTAAGATTTCGTCATTTTTGGCAACATTTTTGGCATTAACATATTGCAGTTTGGGAACTAATTTGCTGTACAATGCCCAAATTACATTAAACATGTCGTAATGTGGGAAACAAGTTCCAGTACAAGTCCTTAAGGGCCTTCAGATGTAATAATTAATGGGGTGGCAGTCGCTCAGATCACTGATGATGGAGCAAATCGAACACTTTGTACTTTTTTACTTTTAAACATCTTGGTTTCATAAGTTTCTTCTCTTTGTGAGTGTGAGTTCCCTCTGCATAGAGTTCACGCTGAGGTTTTGGGTCTGTGCACCTCTGGTTTTACAGGTACAGCCAGTACCACAGGTGTAGATTCAGTCTGTGCTACTGGGAGAATTAATGAGAAATGTCCTGTGGTTTCCCATCAGCCACTCTCTCTCTCTCTCTCTCTCTCTCTCTCTCTCTCTCTCTCTCTCTCTCTCTCTCTCTCCTCTCTCTCTCTGTATCCTTGAGGAAGACAGAAAATGACAATTTATGCCTTCAGTTCTCATTCTGCAAAAGTTTACAGATATATATATATTTTTTTTGTATCCTCACTCATAAAACACAAATCGTAAGTAGACAGTGTTTTCCTGATTCTGACCCAGAAGTAACGTGTTTTTTAATGTAGTTTCCACCTCAACATTTTCAAAATAAAAGTCCTGGTTTAACCGAGGTATTACTAGACCAGTACAAAAACGGAGGCAAACATTTGACTTTTACATTGAAAAATCCCAGCATTTGACATTCCAGTTATGACTACTCCCTGTTGCAGTTTTTCCTCTGAGGTTTAGGCTAAAACCGCCTTACAAGTTTCTCTATTGGCTGAAATAAACCCGCCAAAACTCAGAACTGTCGTTGTGTGTTTCCAGAGTTGTAAAACACAATCCGTGTCTGTCTTCATAGACAAAAAAACAGATTACTATCCTGTGTGTAGATTTACAGAACTGGCTTTGGGATTTCAAATCATTTGTTTTTTTACGCTTGCAGAAGCATTTTCACAATATTGAATTTACGCAGATTGTTTTGGGGGAAAATATACCTCCATACGGCTCCAAGTTTGAATGTGTGGATGCAGCAGGGCTGAAACAGACTGATGCTCAGTCACTCTCCACTGGATAAACACAATTTAGAGAGCAAGTTGCTGCACAAGGTCCACGGGACAGTAATGTGCATCAGTTTGGGCAGGAGGAGCGTTCTCACAAGGCTTTGACCCCGATTCCCTCCTGTGTGTTAAAGTGAAGTTTGAAGGCTTGTCTGAGCTCAGAGGCTGGAATGACACAGGATGATGGATTACTGCGGGTCAGTGGCACCTTGGTGAGATTTGGACAAACTGCAGACTCTGTTCCTCCTCTTCTTCTTCTTCTTCTTCTTCTCTCTTTCTCTGTCGTCTCATCTCTCTTTTCTCTGTTTTTCTGTGTGTATACCTGTCTGAGGCCCAATCCCAAACCAGCCCCTATCCCCTTGCCCTATCCACTCCCCCTCCGTTTGCACGTTCACGTGGAGGGTTCGCCATATTAAGGGCCGTCCCAAACCAATTAGCGGGAGTCTAAGTGGACTGTTAAACCCTCCGATAGCGAGTAATGTCAGCGCACCTGCAACAGGAGACTGGAGGAAACACCAGACAAATGTTAAGTTCCTTCTCTCTACTCTCTACTCTACCGTCTCTCAAACAAAATCACGGTATGTGTTGTGAAGTTTACAACTAAAAAACACTCACACTCACTTTGTCCACAAGGTCGCTTGACTTGTAGCAAACCCATAAATGCCTTTATGCATGCAAACAAAAATAGTCCAGTTTACTTCACATGTCATTCTCATGGTTTTGGATGTTATCGTTGCCTCTCGTAAAATTTGCAACGGCAAAACAGCCGCGCGAGCACAGCGTCTATTGGTTGCCATGGTGATGACTGCTTCCAATTCTTCCAGTAGAGTGGCGAGGGCGTCCCATAGTTTGTCAATTCAATTCTACCCTCCCCCTTCAACCAAAGGCACCTCCACAGTGTCGAGTGTGACTTGATTTGGAGTGACACTTGGTAGTGAAGTGGTATCGGGATCGGGCCTTACTCTCCGGTCTGTCTGACGATTCTGGCTGTTTGTCTCTTTCTCTGGCCGTCTATTGCTCTCTCTCTCCTTACTCTCCATCTATGCATTCCCTTTTTTTCTCTCCCTCTGTCTCCCATTCGCTCTGTCTTCATCTACCTCTTTCTGTCTGTATCTCAGGCCACATCCACACTGATACGTTTTGTTTTAAAACGAAAACGATCTCCGTCCACACGAGCGTTTCAGAAATAATCTCCGTCCATACTAACACGCCTGAAAACGCATATCACATGACCATTCACGTACACTGGGCATGTGCATGCCGATGTAAACAGGAAGCAGATTGTCAGCTCTGCGGTTGGTTGCAAGCTTGAATAATAGCTTGCCTCCTGCGCATGTAGGCAGTAGTAGCGTTCTAAAATGCAGAATTTAACTGCACAACAGCTGCTAGCATAGACAACAAGGTCAGCAAAGCCTGTAATTTGTTATCCATATTGAATTAACCACTGGTAGTCAAGGCTGATGTCGTTTGTTTTCTTCTGTAAAAGGGTCACATGATAGGGGCGATAAGAGCCAATCAGGAAGCGAACGTGGGCGTCAGCATCATCGTTTTCAAAAGTCTCCGTTTCCGCCCGTCCGGACTAAAACGCAATCCCGGAGTTTTCCAACTAAAACGGGGTCAGCAGCGTTTTCAAAAGTCTTCGTTTTAGGGCCGGAGTAGTGTGGACGCTAGGAGGAAACGTAGCAAAAGTTATTTGTTTTAAAACGAAAACGTATTAGTGTGGATGTGGCCTCAGTGTCTTTCCTCTCTGACTCGCTTACACCACACACACACACACACACACACACACGTTTACTTTCTCGGTGAATCCTGTGTGAGAATCCCTTTAGCTATATTTGCACTAAATATTTACTCCAGATCATCCTGGTTCTTAAGAGCTTTAGCAGCCGTCCATCAGGAGTCAGCAGGCTGGAGGCCACACTCCAGCAGCCAGCAGCCTCTCAGTGTCCCACATTACGCTCAGATGCAGGTTAGAGCTCAACATGAAATACACTCGCCTGTTGGCCTGTCGTGTATTTAATTTCATATAATACTCTAGAGACTAGAGATCTATTTGTCTATTTATCTATCTACCTATCTGTCTAAATTTGTGCCATCGATATAACCCAAATGGCTGCTGTCATGAGTTAAACTCGCTATTAATTATTTTTCAAGTTATAAGTCATCTTAAAAGTCCCATATTATAGGGATTCACATTTTCCTTTATTTATATAAATATAGGATCAAAGATGTGTAACGGAAACATTGTTAAAATTTGATTTTGCTTGATTGGTTCAAAAGTTGCATTTTCAAAAAAATCCATCTTGTTTCTCCAGTCAGTTTCAGTCTAACTCCAGGAAACGCATCACAGCTGGACTCGGTCCTGATTGGCTCGCTTACGAAAGAATGACTCAATCCAAATCCATCCAATCAGGCCAGATTGCAGCATGTGATCTGGAAAGCCTCCACTGCTGTCGGCCAATCAGGGTCCAGCATTGTGAGGATTTAGTGTTCAAATTCATTCTATTTAACCATTCAATTCAATTTTTTTAACTAAACTACATTTACCTGCAAACCCTCATGAATTATGGTATTACATTATACTTATCCAAAGCCATAATCGCCTATATTTGAAAACAAAATCATGAAACCTGAATAATATGGGGTATTTAAGGCCTTTATGATGACTTAGTGAGGTGTATTTTTCAAATAATGAGAAATTAATATAACTGAAACACTGTTATTTATCCAGTGAAAGTGGACTGAGCATATACAGAACTAGTTAGCAGATCATTCCTTTAACATTCAATAAAAGAGCAACTTTTCCAAACAACATCTACTAAACTAACACTGAACATATCAGCTTAACAGCCCACACACAGTAAGATCAGTCTGGTGCCTTCTGCATCTGAAAACCTTATTTTTTATTCGGTGGTGTTCACTGGGTATCGGCAGCCTCTCTCTAATCACCAGGCTGGTCTGTGAGCATCTCTTGCCTTGTGTGACAAGGACAAAACAAAAGCAGAGTCATTTACACTCGGCTCAAACGCGCCACGTTGCCTGGCAACCCAAACTAGTGTTTGACTTGAGCGGGGCGCCGCTCGCTTCAGTTTCCTCCCAGAAACCTTCAGGAGAGGAATGTGCCGCTGTTTGAGTAGCGGTACATAATCTCTCAGTATGTAAATAAGAATAAGTTTCCTGAGAATCTCACTCTTGCATAACGAACCTTGCACTCCTCCTGCTTGGTTGCTTGGAGGTTTTTTGGACTAACTAGCTGTCGATCTGATTTCCAGTGAATCTATCACTGTATGAATGAGGATACATAGCAAGTTAATGTATCAGTGTGTAAATAAGAATATGTTTAAGTGAATCTGTCACTGTATGAATCAGACTACATTCTTATGAACTGTATGTCACTGTGTGTGTGAGTAAGGATAGTACTGCCTGTGACTAATGTGAGGATTAGTATCTCTCTCTCTCTCTCTCTCTCTCTCACACACACACACTCACTCACTCAGTTACACACACACACACTCACACACAGTATCACTGATAGAAAATAAAATAGGTCAATGTCAAACAGTTGTAGGCTACATACTTTTGATTCATATAACCCAGGTGGTGAGGAGGATGATGAGGAGGAGGAGGCGTTGGAGGATCACCATGGCAACAACCATCATCATCATCATCACCTGCTCTCATATTCACTCACACATCTACATTCATACCAAGTTTGCGATGAACTTGTTCTCTTTATTCCTTGTTTTTTGTTTGTATTTGCATTTATCTGTCTTGTCTTATCTTTCGTTTTCCGTAAAGCACTTTGTGACAAACAAGCTCTCTCAATTAATTTGAAGTTTAATTTGATTCATTTCTCATCGTCATTCACCTCGCAACTCCGGGGGGGGGGGGTTTTATGAATGCAAAAAAAAAAAAAAAAAACTTTTGACAGGCTTGTTTCTTCCTGCTTAGTCTGTGAGTTTGGCAAGGCTTCAACGCTACTGAGCATGTGTGGAGAATTCACACTGCGACCCGCGGCAGCTTTGACTCACAATGTGTCGGTACGAGGTTGAGCGGCAGAGTGATGTTCCCCCTATTCAGCTTCATGAAAAAAAAAAAAACTAAAAAAAAACACAGCTCGAGCCGACAGAGTTTTTTCGACAAATGGGAGAATAATTTGTATTAGAAAGGATGTCAATCATCTCTTTCTCGGCATTGGCAGTTATTCAGTAATTTCGCCTCGCCCCTGAAGCACCTCTTTGTCCAACGGGGTGGGTGGGTGGGGGGGTGCGGGTTGGGCGGGGTGCAAGGAGTGGGGTGGGGGGGGGGTGGGGGTCACATGTGTTAACGCTGTCTCAATCAGACACCGGCTCCAGGTGCAACCCATTTCCACATCCCCCTCCCCCCCCCTCTTTTACATTAAGCGCAAATCCGACATCAGGATGAGGCAAATAAATGCTTCATAATTGGAGGGGAAATAGACGTATTACCAGGCAGACTGCTGTCAAGTAATTGGATGAAAACCGGGCAACCGAGTGGCCTATCGTGTTCGGCTTTTCTCCGAATTCAGGAAGCGTTCGTGTGGGAAGCTTGCCAGAATCGCGGCCGCGTGCCTCCAGGGAATTGTTATGAAGAGAATTAGCCTCAAGTGAGTCACATCACTTCTTGTTCCGCGTTAACACAAACGGCCGTCTAATGTGTCGCGCTATTTTGTCGCTAATTTGACTTTGAATCACAGAGGGAATTGGTCAGGAACTTGGGGGGAACGGGAGAAAATCTGTTGCCTGTTTCCCCTTCGCTTCCACCACTAATACAGCCTGAATCCAGCTGAATGACTCACTCTGATCTGATGAATCTGACTCACTCTGATTAGTTTTCACTCTCTCTCTCTCGCTCAGCCTGATAAGTGAAAGCGCGGTGGAGAGAAACAAGGAGCCTAAACCTGAATCCCCCATTAAATCTCCCATATTTAAAGCTGCATAAAGTAATCTATGACCTTTATCAGCAACAGGTAGAAACTGCAGAAACTTTAATAGAAGTTATCTTCCTCCTACACACAAGTCTCCGGTACATCGCCACCTCTCACCACCCTGTCACATTTTCACAATACAGAGGAGTAAGCTAGCTAATTAGAGCAGAGATCCAACAGAAACTCTAGTGAAGAGTTAATGCATCACCAGGCAAAATACTGGGATAATAGCACTGCTTTGTCTTTTGCTTTTTTTGACTTGAGAACCAAGGCTTTTTAACTTTGATAGCCGAAATGTGTGAAGAAAGGAATGGTTGGAGAGATATTTTGTGGGGAGGTGGGGTTGGGAAACGATGCCCAAGGATTTGAACAAAGAAACTTTGCGGTTACACTGGTATGCGTTCATACCAAGCATGTTTGGAACGGATTATCTGAACTCTGCAGTGTTTTCTCTACTCCTCTAACAAGAGTACGGAGCCTAGGAGTGGCCATTGGGAGAGGAAAAAAGTTATATCGAATCCACGATTTACGTGCACACGTTTTAGTCCATTCGTGCGCACGAGATATAATTCGTTCCCTCGATTTCGTTAAACTGTGCAGTTTAGGAAAAAATGCACCGTAAAAGGAACCTTTTAGGTATTGCAGATAGGCCTAGTAAGGATTCGGTATGTTAATATCCATTGTCTGTTTTCACTGAATAGGCAAATCCCCCAAATATTAATATTTAGCCACTTAACCTTCAGGCCATGTAAACACAATCAGGTGCTGCAACACACCCAGGACAGGCCACATTTAAACATAATCACCAATATGTGCACTGACTCTTTATAAGCTTGTGAAGAGCGCATGGATTATACATCGAGAGCACCATATCACTATTTCGAGGACACGTTTTGGCAATTTGCGCACAAAAAAAGAAAACGAGAGCTCAAATTGCATATCGTGCGCATGTTACAGTAAATCATGGCCACGACATAAATAATTTTTCTCCCGATGGCCACTCCCGGGCTCCGTACAAGAGAACTGCAGTGAGGTTCGTTAGGAGTGAGAACGTAATCTGAACCAACTACGGGAAACCACCGCGATATGCAAGGGATTATGGGTAGAAGGAGGCGGATGCGGTTCCTCAAGCTTGGAAAGCCTATCATAACAGAATGAAGTCTGGACTGATGCTCAGTTATTTTTTCGTGTGTTCTTAGCTGGTATGAACATCACAGAAGGGAAACTGCGGCACAGAGCTACTTGTGAGTCATGTGACTTTTGTTTACAAGCCCAGCTTCAGCTTCAGGGAAACATGAACCTAAATGAACCAAATACAAAAATTCGGAACAAAGACAACAAATGGGATGTGATCGCATCCTTAGTCATGTGAGCCAGCCAGACTTCTATCACAACACAACACAGATTTCACACTGAAACCCAGACCTTCATTCACAGTCCTGTTCCATTCTAAAAACCCATTTGGCCGACAAACTAACAAAAGCGCCAGGTGGATTGTGGGATTTTCCAGACATTGTGGCCTGTAGACAAAACAGTTAAGTGTCCTTCCCTGACCGCACCACTGGTCACACATCATCACCTGTCATCATCAGGAAGATGGGGGTCGTCACATTACCTTTAGGGTGCCATTTTGAAGCCGGAGATTCATTGACCTGAATTTGGCCCAGCTATTCCTGGTCTGCTATACTGGTACATTAAACTATTCATTCAGTTAGCGGACAAAGTAGTCGCTACCCCTTCAAAACGTTTCTGTTTAAGTTTAAAGGAAGTATCCAATTCTTTCCAGAAAGATCTATCTTTGTTGATTTGTCTCAACAAACTAATGAATATGTATGATTTTAGTGTGATTTTCTCTGTTTCTGTTGATACTGACAGTAGATTAGCATTTACACCCTGAAGTTGTTGTGCCTTTTTGTGTAAATCATGAATGAATTCATGAATCTAGAATATTAAAGTACACTCCCAATATCGAAATGTGCTTAATTGAAATTATGCATTTTTATGAATCCTTGTTAAAACTAACTAACACCAACACACAAAAAGCATCCCCTTTGTTATAAAGGATTATCAAAAACACTAAAGTATCTACATCAGAAGTTGTAGATGTAGTGTTTTTTTCCCCGTTAACTTTTAAGTATCGTTCATATTGGTTGATATGATATTGTATAAGCAATAACCTCTTATATGTAGCCTAATTCCCCTGTACAATGTTCAGATGTTAAATTTAAAGCTGCACTAGGCAAATTGGCAGCTCAAAATGGCAGCGAGAATTAACTGTTCGAAAAATGTTAAACTTCAATACCCAAAAAATCCTGTGCAGTGAGGTCAGTAAACGCCACACAGCTCGCTCATGTTTACCAACCAGTCGGTCTGTGATGCTTTATAGCAAATGAAACCAAAGAGACGAGAGAGGAGAAGATCTAATGTTGCTTTCTCGGGACTGTTGCTGTTTGGATTTTGTTCTTAAGTTTCGGTGCCTCAAACCCGACATCAGACTTTAATTTGGGCAAAAAGTGCAACGCTCCAGCGTCTCCATCAGGTGGGATGGGACGCTCTTCTCTGCTGCAGCTCCACCTTGTGATTTAGGCTGATCAGATGGGTGTATTTTCATATATAAAGATCTTACCTTGTCTGCAAAATGAGGTGGTGATTGATTTACCGATGGATATATTAGTGAGTGTGTGTTAAGAGGATGAGATGGAGAGAGAGTTTAGAAAGTTAGAGAGAATGTGGAGAGAAAGAGAGTGTGAATGGAGCTGTAATTGAGAGACTAATGTACCTGTGTGTGTGTGTGTGTGTGTGTGTGTGTGTGTGTGTGTGTGTGAGAGAGAGAGAGAGAGAGAGAGAGAGAGAGAGAGAGAGAGAGAAAATCTGAATTTAAAAAACCCCCTTATTACGCATTACCAAAGGTATACAGACAAAGGATCTCAGCTACATAAGTACCTCACTTGCAAGTGAAAGAGAAAAAAAAGAAAAAAGAAGGAGAGACAGAGAGAGAGAGAGAGGGGAATAGTGTGATGATGGAGGGCGGGCGGAGGTGCAGCGTTAGCGAGAAAGTTGAGAAAGAGAGAGAGTGAATGGGCTGTAATTGATATACAAATGGACCTGTGTGAGTGTGTGTGTGTATGTGTGCGTGTGTGTGTGTGTGTGTGAATGATTGTGGGTGGTGACTATGATTGCCTCTCAGTGCAAGCTGTTGTGTATTTTCTGCCTTCATTTTTTTTCTCATGCAGGTTTGCATTTTGCTGTTTTAGCTCTTACAGATCTCTGTTCACATTTATCCATTTTTACGCCTTTGTGTGTATTTTTTTTTCTCCTCTGTTCTCCACTGTCTGCTCCGCGGCCGGCAGCGATCTCTCTCTCTGCTGGATTTGGACCGAGCGCCGTTGCGGTTTGGATCCAGCGTTTGCTCTAAATTACAGCTTCACATTAGCAAAAAAAGAGACTTAACTCTGTATTTGGATGAGGAACAAATTATGCATTATGTGTTTGGTGAGCTGTCAAAATCGATGCTTGGACCGATCCGCGGCACCTCGAGCCACGCTGAGCCGCTTCACACTAATTCTCTTTCTGCGACTGCCAGGGATTGAAAGCTCGGAGGTAATTGGACGAATTTATCAGCTTTTAGACGGCGAGCTTTGTGAAGTTATGAGCTACGGGGAGGGGGGGGAGTTACACAAACTTGACATTTACAGTAATAATGCCGGGCGCACGGGGCAAACTTCTAATAAGCTTCATCAAGCCGCGGTACGTAAGCAGTCGGGTGAACTCTTCTTGTTAATAAACCAAAATCCTCCTGTTAGGGTTCTTTCAAATGTCTTCTGATTCTGTTTTTGATTCTGTTTCTCTGCCGCCTGGTGTTCTCCCAGTGGTGGAAGAAGTACTCTGATCCTTTACTTAAGTAAAAGTACCAATACAGCAATGTAAAAATACTCCATTACATGTAAAAGTCCTGCATGGAAAATCCTACTTAAGTAAAAGTACATAAGTATTAGCAGCAAAATGTAGTTAAAGTATTAAAGTAAAAGTAGTGGTTTGGTCCCTCTGACTGATATTTTATTATATATGACATCATTAGATTATTAATACTGAAGCATCAGTGTGTAAGCAGCATGTTACTGTTGTAGCTGCTGGAGGTGGAGCTAGTTTGAACTACTTTATATACAGTTAGCTAGTTTAGTCCAGTGGTTCCCAACCTAGGGGTCGGGCCCCTCCAAAGGGTCACCAGATAAATCTGAGGGGTCGTGAGATGATTAATGGGAGAGGAAAGAAGAAAAAACAAAGTTCTGATACACAAATCTGTTTTCAGTTTTTGGACTTTTTCTCTAATCTTTGATTTTTGCTGAAATATTGGATCATTTGAACATTTATTGAAATGAAACCATGTGAGGTTTAGAGGGAATAATCACTATTTGGTGGAGCTGTTAACAACTCATAGACATCTGAAATGTGACCCGACTACACACTGCTTTTTGTAAGACGTCAAAAGCCAAAAAGGTTGGAAACCTCTGGTTTAATCTTTAACAATGTGTTGTATTTTAAAAGCTTGTTATATTATCCATTGTGTCAAATCTCCATCTGAAAAGTAACTAAAGCTGTCAAATAAATGTAGTGGAGTAGAAAGTACAATATTTCCCTCTGAAATGTAGTGGAGTGGAAGTATAAAGTAGCATCAAATGGAAATATTCAAGTAAAGTACAAGTATCTCAAAATTGTACTTAAGTACAGTACTTGAGTAAATCCACCACTGTGTTCTCCCATTATAAAAACGAGTACAAATCTGAAGTCGGTTATTTTCTATCACGCTAGACGCTCTTGTCGCTCGCAATACACATCACACACCGAGGCACCAGCCAGGTCTAAATTGCAATCGCTGGAACAGTCACAAACACTTAAAACACGCTCTCAAGTTCCTCGACGGCCGACACTTTCAAACCAGATCGCGTTTCAAACCTTCATGCTGTTTTCCCTCCAGCTCAGTTTTATGCTTTAAAACCTCACTTTTTCGTGAGGTGAGGTAAAGATAACAGAGCGTAATTGGAACGAAACCCCCATCAGTCGGACCCGTCAGTCCGGCGCGAAAACCTGAAACCTGCCGTTCGGAGGCAAACCTCAGCAGTCGTTTTCTTAAAGAGCCCTTGTCACAGCAAAGAAAATAATCTTGGAGGAATGGAAAAACACCGGGAGCCTCGGCACACTCACAGCCAGCCTGCTTCCCTCCCTAAAACCCCAGCAGCTGAGAGAGGGGAGCCGCTTCACCGTGACTAAAACACCCCGTCCAGCTCTGACTGACAGCTTTATACACCTACAGACCCCGTGTGTTGTTCCAGATTTGAAATGCTAAAGTCTTGTGTAATGACGGTTCATTTATTGATCCTGGAGCCGGTAGGCGTTCTCGGGTTTGAAGTTAATTGGAAAAGATCGGTTATTGAGATTAATTCGGTGGGTGGGCCGAACGCGCGTCAAGTCCTTCACCATCACATGGAAAAATAAAGATACCGAAAACTGGAACCGAAAATTGGTCTTCGGAGTGATGCCATAGAACAGTGTTTCTCAACCTTTTTCATGTCAGGGACCCCTAATTTAGTCCACATTAGAACCATGGACCCCCATTTGATGAGATTTTATCTCGTTTTAAATCGGAGAATATTGTAATTGTCAGATATGATTTTGTCCAGAATTCCATGACTATCTGTATTGTAGGCCGAGGATAACAGAGAAGTTATGATCAAAATAGTCATTCTTCTACATTCTCTAATCGTGTTAACTTCTTGTAAATTTAACAATGCTGAATATTAACAATTCTTTAATTTGCTGGGGACCCCCTGGAACCCCCTCAAGGACCCCTGGTGGTCCCCGGACCCCACGTTGGGAACCACTGCCATAGAAGAACCATTTCAGGGGCCAGTTGTATAAAATTAGACTTAAATGTGACAAACTTGCTATAGACACTTATATACTATAGACCTTTACTACTTTGTGCTTGTTGTAGATCTCTAATGAGTTGTTTCTGTCTCTAAAGTCTCTCTCTCTCTCTTCTTCAGGCTCTTTCCAAAAAACAAATATTTACCATCTTGTATGAAATGGCTTCAGTATTTAAACTTCCCACTCTGACAGTTAGGCCGATTGTTGCCATAGCAACAAAGTCCTTAACATAAATAAGTCTGTCGTAATATTTAAGTAACAGACAGTCTTAATTAACCTAGTCCAACCTGAGAATCTAAGACCAGCCTAAGGCTTAGACTAGTCTTAAACTAGTTACTTACTAGTTAGACTAGTCTTAAACTTAATTCTTAGTTACTGGATGGTGGGTGATGGCAAAATGTGGAAAATAACCAAACCCCCCCATAGTATATATTGTGCAATTGCAAATGAGGCTATAAAAGGACAGGTAAAAAAAAACACAATGCAGGAGTCTAAGCAACAGAGCAGAAATGGTTCTTTAAAGCAGTGGTTCTCAACATGGGGTCTGGGGACCACCAGGGGTCTTTGAGGGGGTTCCAGGGGGTCCCCAGGCAAATTGATGAATTGTTAACGTCACCATTACTTCATTTACAAGAAGTTAACACAATTGTAGAAGAATGACTGTTTTGATCATAGTTTCTATGTTATCTCTCTACCTACAATACAGACAGTCATGGGATTCTGGACAAAATCATATCTAACAATAAAAATATTCTCAGATTTGGGTCAGAGACACAAAATCTTATCAAATGGGGGTCCGAGGCCCAAATGTGGACTAAAGTAGGGGTCCTTGATATGAAAAAGGTTGAGAATCACTGCTATAGATGATCCAGTCTGTAATATTGTTTTTGAACCAGTAGCTTTCCTACCGTACCATACATTTTGTGCCCTCAGTTAAAGTGGGTGTCATTTTTTTTTATCTCATTTTGGAACAAAACAGATAGATTACCAAGCCATTCATTAAAATGAAATAAATCATTAGTTCTGCTTCAAGTTCTGCATCAACAAGGCAGTAAATATCTGTTATATCTAAAAGCCCTCTTACTCTAATGGCTCAGTTCACCGCCTTTAACCTCCGTCACATTTTACCAGCTGAGTGAACCACCTGCTCTTATCGTTTACTTTTACTGCGGGGCTTTTAATCGTAATTATCCTCTCGTTCGCCCTCCGCTCTCTCTCCCCTTGTTGTTCCAGCCAGTGAGGGAGTCTGTTCGACCCCCTCCGTGTCTCCCGCCACATTTCCCCCTGTTTACCACACAGAGAAGCGCCGTTTGGTCGCTGTTTGGACCGAACCCATCACCTCCGCTACCAATCTGCATAATACGAGGCTTGTCTTTGCCTGCTGAGAGGGAACGCTAGTGTCCAGACAGCTATTGTTTGCAATTATGGGATTCCCGCTGAGGCCGCCAGCACCGGCCAAGAATCTTTTTTTTTTTTTTTTTTTTTTGTTCACGACACAGAAAGAAGACAATGTGGAGCTGGAGAGGCTTTCCCTGCCGATATGACGTTTATCCAAACACAGGGTCTGATGGGACTATCCATTGTGGCCATTTTTGGGTCGAAGACTGGCTTGGATGTTAGAGGAAGGGGGGGTGGGAGGGGGGAGGGGGTGTGTGTGTGTGACAGTGGGTCATTGGGGTTATCAAGTTGACTCCTCCCATCACAGATATTTCGGTGAATTAGACTCACAAAACAGCCAGAAGGCAATAACTTGCCAAAATGTGATAAAATTTCCCTCTAAATGAGTCCAAAATTTAATAAAACCTGATATTGTAATATTCATTTACCTAATAATGTGCTATCTAATTACTTTAACTGGGATTTGTTACATTAAGCTATAACTTTTTTTTAAGGGCTGTAACTTTTTTTTAATTAGAATAATATGAATAATATCAGTCTGAAGATGTGATAATATATGGCAGTTTATTGCATTAACAGGTTTCATTACAATTTGACTCATTAAGAGGCACATTTTAGTACATTTTCACAAGTCATTGCAGCAATATAATAGTTGTTATATTATCCATCGCTATAAGGCACACACACACACACACACACACACACACGCATGCACTCCACACCAACTCTCAACTCTGAAAAAGGAAACTTGCCTCAATATGCAACTTTCTCACAAAAAAAACCCAATAAATAAATAGGAAAATTCTACATTATCTACATTATCTGTCTGTGTATTCAGGCCTAAATCCCCCAATTTGTCTGAAATTTGTCTTTTCAATTATGTTGGGACATTTTTGGGCGTAAAGCATTTCCTGTGGGCGTGTCTTATGGGTGCGGCCAGCAGTGAGCTGGTTGTGGCTATCAAGGTGAGGCTAGTGGCCACAGAGCAGGAAGTCATCGCTTCATTTCCACCATAATAATAATGACAGAAAACAGTAAGAAACGAAAGAACAGAGAAGATAAGAAAATCAACATTGCTTGTTGTATTGCAGATCGGCTACATTTGCTGCCTGTGGAGGCTTTACAGTGCCGTTACCTCAGGATAGATTTTGTTTCAAGGTAGACAGCTCATAAATATTAATAACATTAATCAGTGGTGTAAAGTAACTAAGTACATTTACTCAAGTACTGTACTTAAGTACAATTTTGAGGTACTTGTACTTTACTTGAGTATTTCCATTTTATGCTACTTTGTACTTATACTCCACTACATTTTAGAGGGAAATATTGTACTTTTAACTCCATTACTTTTATTTCACAGCTATACTTACTAGTTACTTTTCAGATCAATATTTTATATTTAAAACATTTGATCATCTTCATAAAATAACTATAAAATAGCATTGTTATAGATTAGACTACCCAAAAGTATAGCTAAATTGTTAAGATTAGCTTCACGTTGACAACTTTAAAATGCTGCTTACATGTACATGTATGTCAATAAATCAGTATTAATATTCCAATAATTTATGAAAAATATAACTCTCTAAATGGGGACAGTTTGCATAATGAGTACGTTTACTTTGATACTCTAAGTACATTTTGCTGCCAATACTTATGTACTTTTACTTAAGTAAGATTTTGAATGCAGGACTTTTACTTGTAATGGAGTATCTTTACATTGTTGTATTGCTACTTTTACTGAAGTAAAAGATCTCAGCACTTCTTCCACCACTGACAATAATAATAATAAACTTTATTTATAGAGCACTTTTCTTAACACAAGCTACAAAGTGCTTTACAGGAATAAAACAAATGACAATAAAAATGGAATGAGAATACAAAGCAACAACACAATTTAAAAGAACATATCACCAAGAAGGTTTACGAAGGAAAGATGAGTGATGGGATGAGTGACAAGTGTTGGGATGGGAACTTGACCAACTCAGTGGGAGGAGGGCGGGACTAACAGCTAACACTCCCTGACTCGAGGCGAAAAGTTGCATATATTGTAACTTTAAAACTTTGAATCGACATCAGTTTCTCTTCACAGTAGTCAGAATAAGTTCTCCGAGGCCCCCAAAGACGACGCCTCCTCCTGTGCAATCAGCTCTCCTCCAGGCTGAATCACAGCGAGCTCTCGGCCCGCAGACTCGAGTCCTTCGAGGTGTCGGTCCGGACCACCGAGGGTCCGGGCCCGTGAGTCATCATCAGGGCTGAAAAGCTGCTCTTTACATTCAATCAGAGAGACTCCATCAGCCGCAGCCACCTGACACCGAGGCAGTCTGAAGTCTAAAGCCACGCTGCAGAATAGCTGCGGTGCACTAGGCAATAATCTGATGTAGAAGACTGAGTTGGGATTTTTATGATTTTTTTTGGTTTCATGATGCAGTTGAGGAGTTCACTTCCAAAAAACTATAAAAACTTTCCAAAGCGCTATACATCCATTTTAGAACAATTTAAATTCCAATAATTCCAAAAACACAGGTGGTTCTATCTTGAGAAATACAACTAAGCAAAGCTTTTCAGCTGATTTGTAAGCAAATGTCTTAAGATGACTCAGAATTTCAATAATAATGCATAATGTGCTTTGCTTTTATGTCAGCAATCATTTTGTAAGAGTAGAAAATAAACCAAAGGATGTGATGTGAGTTTTGTTTTGGTTTCTCGACGCAGTTGAAGAGTTCACTTCCATAACACTATATGATAGATTTCTTTCCAAAATGCCATACATCCATTTTAGAAAGATTTTATCATCTATTTCAAAAACACAGGTGAATCTATCCTCAGAAACATAACTAAGCAAAGGTGTTAAGATGACTCAGAATTTCAATAATAACCCATAATGTGCTTTGCTTTTATGTCAGCAATCATTTTGTGAGAGTAGAAAATAAACAAAAGGATGTGATGTGAGTTTTGTTTTGGTTTCATGATGCAGTTGAAGAGTTCACTTCCAAAACACTATATGACAGATTTCTTTCCAAAATGCCATACATCCATTTTAGAAAGATTTTACAAACCTTAAATTCCTCTATTTCAAAAACACAGGTGAATCTATCCTCAGAAACATAACTAAGCAAAGGTGTTAAGATGACTCAGAAATTCAATATAATGGGCCTTTATTTTAATCTATTTATTTTATTTTAAGATTTATTTGGCAGGGACAGCACACATCAATCAACATTTTAGTTCACACTTCAATGTAAATGTGTCAGAGTTAGCCAAGAGGTTAATTTACATCTGTAGTCCCCGGACAGGTCAACAACATAACAATTACAATAAAGTTAAAAAAGAAAAAAAACAGTACATTATGTTAGGAAACATTAACAGTACAGCAGCATTAAAAAGAATCAGTAAATGCAATGTCCACACTTGGATAAATGGAGGTGGTACACACAGGAGCTGGAGATTTAGTTATGGGTACAGCTCCGGTGTTCTTTGAGCCAGACTTTCAGAGTTTTTTTGAACAGTAATGACTGACAATAACGTCAGAAATCATTTTGTAAGAGTAGGATGTGTAAAAACAGCTCATCTCAGTCTCATAAAAGTAGATATTTTCGAGCCAAAAGTTGCCCGGTGTCGGAGTAGGGCTTTAAAGCTCGCAGTGTGGCGGAGGAATTCCCTCGTCTCCCCTCATCTGTCTGAGCGGCTGATTGAGCTCGCTATTCGCTGATTGCCCGCCGCCAGTTCAGCTCAATTGCAGGTCAAAGGTCGTGTGTATCAGATGTCATCAGAAGACGGCAGGGTCTCTGTTTCGCTCTGTCTTTTCCTGTTTCTCTGACTCCCTGTATTTATGCCACTCTCTTTGACTTTCTCACACACACACACACACACACACACACACTCCAACACATGTACATAAAGTAGGAATCAAGACACAAGCAAATGGCGTTTTCATTCTGTCATTTATTTATTTTATAGTTATTTTTAGTTGTTTTTTTTTCATTATTATTGCTTTGTTTAAGCTATTATTACTTTTGTACTCTTTTTCCTATTTTTACTAATGTTTTCATTTTCATTTGTAAGTCAATTTAATTTTCATTTTTATTTGTAAGTTAATTATTTGTAAGCTTATTTCCTTCTCAGTGACTCAGCTGTATTTGATCTGGGTGTCATCTCACAAGCCCTGTGGGTTTTTTCAACCATCTGTGCATACTGGACAATCTTGTTTAATTCTGTTTATTGACATTTTATACTAACTCAACTAAACTAAACAGGTGTAGGCTGAGTGGAGGCTTTACTATTCCCTCAGCTGTGGGTATTTGGATGTATAAGCTCATACAATGGAGCTCTTCATTCATATCACATCTGGTGAATTCAGTCAGACAGCTTGGTGAAAATACTATAATCTCTCTTGTTAAAGCTGCACTAGGTGACTCTGCATGTTGACGGCCCCAAGTGGCAGCGAGAGGAAACTGTTTCAAAACTGTCTGATCTTCAATACCCAGAAATCCTGTAATGTGACGTCACACAGCTCATGTTTACCAACCCGGCCGGTCTGTGCTGCTTTATACCGAAGGAAACCAAAGAGACAAGAGAGGAAAATATCTAATGTTGGTGAGTCCAGCTTTCTCTGGACATTTAGGACAGTGGTTCTCAACGTGGGGTCCGGGGACCACCAGGGGTCCATGAGGGGGTTTCAGGGGGTCCCCAGGCAAATTGATGAATTGTTAAACTTCAACATTATTTCATTTACAAGAAGTACAGATAGTCAAGGAATTCTGGACAAAATCATATCTAACAATAAAAATATTCTCAGATTTGGGTCCTCTAGAAAAAATATAATCTGTCTAATCGGTCTGTGGCCTAAATGTGTACTATAAAAAAGTTTGAGAATCACTGGTTTAAGAGACTGAATTTTTTTGTTTAAAGCTACACTTGGTATGATTTTTATGGAAACATACACCTGTCTTATCAGCCTAAGGCTTTTTCCACACTAGTACGGATAAATTTGAAAATGCTGTTTTCGTGTCGAAAGTTTTCCCTCCGCACTAGTGTTTTCATTAGCATCCACACTGAACCGCCAAAAACGCATAATTTTGTCCATGGGCAATGCGCAGGCTCACTTGGGCCGCTTCACGCCAAGCGCCAGCTTTCCGCCGGCTTTCCACCACCTGCATTTTTAAAAGGTTGTTATTTGCAGTGAGATCATTAAGAACAAAGTCCTGTAGCAAGTCAAGTTTCTGAAAAATGCCTACATCAAAAAGTGAAAAAGTGTCACGGTAGAGTTGTTCTTCTCTAATTCAAGTTGTTTGGGGCCACAACCATCATTCCTCGAGGCACTGAAAGCTGGTACAGCCTGGATGGATCACATGACAGTGATACACCTGAGATCACATGACAATCACACATCAGCATTTTCGAAAAGCTCTCCCTGTCCCACACTATACAACACAAAACCAACGTTTTCAAATGCATCCACTTGGGGGAGCGTTTTCAGAAAGCTCAGTTTTCAGTGGTGGAAAACGGCATCTTAGTGTGGCTGGAAGGCCATAACAGAGAAATATGGATGTGTTTTCACATTTATCCGGATTAGTGTGGACTAGACCTAAATCACAAACTAGTGCTGCAACAGAGAAGAGTGTCCATCACTGCTAATTGGCTGGGAAAATGCTGAATGAGAAACACTTTCTCCTCGCTCGACTGCTTCTGTCAAGGTGCCGTTGAACAAGGCTTTTAATCCATAAATAAAAGGTGAAAAACCTTTAATCTGGACGGCTGGGTGCTGAGCTCAGTGGAGACTTAAGCACTAGTAAGCAGATGCCAAACTAAACTAAAGTGCCTCGAAGTTGACAGGCCACTTATTATCAATGAGCGTGTTTGGAAAGCTCGGGGAGAAAGCTCCGTTGTCGCTCGTGCGTCCGACTGTCAGACCCCCCCAAAAAAAAACGAGGCGAAGCTCTCACTTGAAAGGGGAAATTTGCATGCTGCCTGTCAAGCCGCCGGCTGTATGAAAAGAGGCAATCGCGACGCCACTACAATAACCGCATATCCGTGTCTCATTTTGGGGGAAAGGTCGGAGCGAGCAGACGACAAATCCCATGATCCACATGAAAGGAAATTAGCGTGGCGGCTGCTCCCTCTGCACCTCTGTAGGTTTCTGAAAAGCTTTTTTTTTTTTTGGGTGACGAAGCTCCTGTTGAGTACCTGTCAGCGTTCCCATTTGATCTGATTAGCGTGCTGGTACCAGTGATCAAAGAACAAGCCTCATTTGCACACTATCGGTTCGCCTTTGAACCACAGATGGTGAGAGTAAAATAATTTGGCAGAGAGCGCCGGTGCACAGCTCCAGACTAACCACGGAGAAAGAGTATTAGCATATTACAGACAGCATGAATAGAACATAAAAGCGACGGCTAAATTGCTCCAAACTTATGATTTAATGAAGAGAGAACAAAGACATGGGGAGAGAAAATTGAAATTATGGTTTACTGCGATGCTTGCATAATGGATGTATTCCCCATGCTGCATCAACTCATACACAGACAGGCAAAGTGGAGAGAGTGTGTTTCTGTGAGCTTAACTCCCCCCTCCCCAACACACACACACACACACACACACACACACTCCATGTCAAGCCTTCAAGTGCGAGAAACCGCAAACCTCGAGAGGATTACTGTAATGCATTACCAATGTCAAACATGTCTGAGATTAAACAAGTCATTTTGGGGAGAGCTCTACACCACACGACTCACTCTGAGCTCTTTGATCCGTAACTCATGACAGCTCCTTCTCTTCTACCTGGAGACGTTCTGCCGAGGCCGGGCCGGGGCTGTGAGGGGAACGGAACGCAACGTCTGCACTTTTATGCCATAAAATATTACATTCCCAGGATGGATATTAAATTAGCACCTTACATCTGGGGTTCTTAAACTTTTCCAGCCCCGGGGCACAGAAAAAAGATTTTTGTGTGTGTGTGTCCTTTTGAAATGTCCTTGGACCCTTTTCTGCTCTCTCTCTGTAAGGCGGCGGGCACACTGGTCCATTCTGTCTGTATATGTCTCTGTTCATTTCAGTTCATTGTCAATGAGAGCTGTCTGCTGTCCGGACTAGGGACGTAACAGTATACCGTTTTAAGGTATACCGTTATATCAAGCAGCCACGGTTCTGAACTCTAAGCCTTTCCCTGTAATACCGTGCCCACCGTATAAATTTATCTTGCGCAATGCGTATATTTCATTTCATTTCATTTCAAACCTTTATTTAAACTCGAATAACCATTGAGGTTGCCCTCATTTACAATGATGTCGAGTTACAAACAAGTTCAAAGTTTTAAATAAATAGGACAAGACATAGATGAGAATAAAGAAAATCAATTAAAACAGTTACACATTGAGGCAGGGAGGTTTGTGATCATGGTTTTAAATTGTCCATAGGTTAGTAGAGTATATGCACAGCGCCGCACGCCACTACAATGGAGGGTTACCTATCCACAGCTCCGCTCGTGACAGCCAGGGGAAAAAATGAAACGTCACACTTCAAGTTGCTAGCAATATCGAATTGCAACCGTGGACTTTCTAATTTAATATACATTATTAAACTGCACTAGATTACAAGATTGTTGTGTGTATTTTCCGCCTTTAATGCAAAATAAACCAGGCTATCCGATGTTGCACTGCAGGGAGCTAGAACATTAACGTTATCTCACTACTACACAGCAGTCAATAAAAAACGATTCATTCAAGTAGACTGAAGACCTTTCCCCACATTTAGTTGCGAAAATGGCAGAAAAAATAAGAGTTTTACAAAAAAAACCTCATTGCAAATGTAATCCAACGTCTTGTTTAGGTGGATAGTATTGTGATGATATACGTAGCCTAAATAACAAACTCTTTGTAGTTTTAACTCCGTTAATATACGAACATCGCAGCACCCATAAAAGGGGGAAAAGAATTAATACCGTGAAATACCGTATACCGTGGTATTTTGGTAGATACCGTACCGTACTGTGAAATTTCATACCGTTAACTTTTTCTGGACGGACGGATTTGTCACCGTCCGTTTACTCAATCAGAGGCGTTCCTACATTTGGGGAATTCATGCCTTTATTTTTTCTCATTTGTTTCTACGTGACTGGCAAGGAATATCCCTAGTATATTTTCTAAGGCGGTGGTTCTCAACGTGGGGTCCGGGGACCACCAGTGATCCTTGAGGGGGTTCCTGGGGGTCCCCAACAAATTGCTGAATTGTTAAATTATTAAAATTATTTCATTTATTTCAGAAGTTAACACAACTAGAGAAGGTATAATAATCTGTTTTGATCATAGTTTCTCTGTTATCTCTCTACCTACAATACAGATAGTCATGGAATTCTGGACAAAATCATATCTAACAATAGAAATATTCTCAAATGGGGGTCCGTGGCCCTAATGTGGACTAAATTAGGGGTCCTTGATATGAAAAAGGTTCAGAATCACTGTTCTAGGGTATTGTACCCGCCAACCACTGAGCACCTGTTTTTTGCCGTGTTCTACCTCAGATCCAAGAAGCTCTCCTTCCTCATTCTTTTTTCAATCGTTCCTACATTTGTTTTGCAGTGAACACAGAGACCATGGTCAGACCGAAACAAATATAAAACAGAGAAAGCCTGGTGTGACGTTGGGATGACTGCAGGTTTTCCAGCTCAGTTTCTTATTGAATTTATGTTTCTGTTTCTTCTTTTTACTATGAAGTAGCTCCGTTATAAGCAAAGCTTTACTTTACGGTTCTACTGCCTCAACTCCATGTTGATGCTCCCAAACAAACCAATGGACATAAATCTATCTGTCAATAATTCTGTCTGTTTCTGATGGATCAGTGTGGCTGCTTTTGAAAATGTTGAATGTCAAATATGTGGACTATCACACAATTCAGCACTTACAACACTGATACACTGAATTTGAAGACTCTGAAATGAGATATTGAATAAAAAAAAAATGACACCTACTTATGGAAGCCCATTTCCGCCAGTGTGATGAAAAAAACGGTCCTGTAAGTCATTATAATGAGAAACTTTCTCAAAATAATGAGTTAGTATCTCAAAATAATGAGAAACTTTTTCAAAATAATAAGAAACTTTTTCAAAATAATGAGAAACTTTTTCAAAATAATGAGTTAGTAGCCTATCTCAAAATAATGAGTTAGTATCTCAAAGATACTAAGTCATTATTTTGAGAAAGTTCTCATTATTTTGAGATACTAAGTCATTATTTTGAGAAAGTTTCTCATTATAATGACTTACAGGACCGTTTTTTTTTTCATCACACTGGCGGAAATGGGCTTCCATAAGTAGGTGTCATTTTTTTAATTGTTCAGTATCTCATTTCAGAGTCTTCAAATTCAGTGTATCAGTGTTATAAGTGCTACTCATACAAAATGATTGCTGGCATGAAAGTTAAGCAAATCATGGGTTACTAGGAGACACGTAAAGTCAGTTTTAATTTCCCCTTTGTTATGCATTGTAAGAGATGAGTAGCTTTTTGTTTCTACCCTGATTTTGATGGTTATTATACCCAAATGATGATGAAAAAAGTCTTCAACTACTAAGAAATCTTTTAAGGTGATTGTTATACCAAAGCAAAACCAAAGAGACCAGAGAGGAAAAGATCTAACGCTGATGAGTCCAGCTTTCTCTGCTGCTGTTTAGGATTTCACTTTTAAGTTTTGATTCATCACCTCTTGTCCAGTATGTGGAGAAGATTTCCCACCAGTGTCCATATCCAAAACCTTTAATTTGGGGGAAATAGGGTGAATCTACCCTGAGTGACGATGGGAGGTCCTTCTCTGCAGCTCCACTTTGTCATTTAGGCTGATAAGACTGAGGTCGAATTTCATTAAAATCTTGTCTAGTGCAGCTTTAAGTAACATTTTCCTCCTTATCACTGTAAGATATGGAGATTCCAGTCTGTGAATCACTTGATATTGGATTCTGCATTTTAGATGGACTTCCGGGAGAGATGTTCTTTCCAAAATGAATATATAGCGTGAAATGAACTCCATTCCATCCATTTACTAATAAAAAAAATCCTCCTCTCTCTGTCATTTCTTTCCGGACTAGACCTAGTGAGAACTTCTTTAATTGCAAAAAAGTTTTTCACACTTCAACTTTGATGAAAATCCACCTCTTGAATTGATTAAACTGAAAATGGACTGAAACCCATCCTGCCCCCCCCCTCCCCTCCTCCCTGCAGAAAGAGTTTGTGTGTGTTTTTGCAGTCTGTAGTTGAACTCTGCAGATCCGGACTGATGTCTTGTCGTTCTGTCCTCTCGCCGTTTCCATAGCGACAGCATGCCAAAGCGGATGGCTCTGATCTGCTTCCTGTCTCTGGTCATGCTGATGAGCATCCTGGGAAACATGCTGGTCATGGTGGCCGTCTGCAAGGACAGACAACTCAGGTTGGACACGGCTCGCTTTCCTGTTTCTTACCCTGCACATCTGCATACACAGCTCAGAATGTTGTGTTTCTGTACTAAAGAACTGCTGATAACACTGATGTTTAGCAATTTCTGTTTAGTTACTACTGATTATCTGTTAATCTCTATAATATTGCCTAAATTGATGCTGTATTACTTTGGCAACACATGTTTCTGTCCTGTCATGCCAATAAGCTAGATTTGAATTGAGAGAGAGAGAGAGAGAGAGAGAGAGAGAGAGAGAGAGAGAGGCAGAGAGCAAGTATGTGTGTGTGTGTGTGTGTGTGTGTGTGTGTGTGAGAGAGAGAGAGAGAGATTGTATATATATATATATATATATATATATATATATATATATATATGTGTGTATGTGTGTATATATATATATATATACATATATATTTTTTTTGTTCCCATCTCATTGTTGTATTTAACATTTCAACTTGTTCCAATGTGAAGTGACTGGTAGCTTGTAAAACAGAGAAATGAATGAAAAGCATAAAGGAATATACAGAACTAAATGAGCTGGATGCAGTGGGTGTGAAGCAGTGTGTGTGTGTGTGTGTGTGTGTGTGTGTGTGTGTGTGTGTGTGTGTGTGTGTGTGTGTGTGTGTGTGTGTGTGTGTGTGAGAAGCAGTGTGTGTGAAGCAGTGTGTGTGTGTGTGAAGCAGTGTGTGTGTGTGTGTGTGTGTGTGTGAAGCAGTGTGTGTGAAGCAGTGTGTGTGTGTGTGTGAAGCAGTGTGTGTGTGTGTGTGTGTGTGTGAAGCAGTGTGTGTGAAGCAGTGTGTGTGTGTGTGTGTGTGTGTGAAGCAGTGTGTGTGTGTGTGTGTGTGTGAAGCAGTGTGTGTGTGTGAAGCAGTGTGTGTGAAGCAGTGTGTGTGTGTGAAGCAGTGTGTGTGTGTGTGTGTGTGTGTGTGTGTGTGTGTGTGAAGCAGTGTGTGTGTGTGTGTGTGTGTGTGAAGCAGTGTGTGTGTGTGTGTGTGTGTGTGTGTGTGTGTGTGTGTGTGTGTGTGTGTGTGAAGCAGTGTGTGTGTGTGTGAAGCAGTGTGCGTGTGTGTGTGTGTGTGTGAAGCAGTGTGTGTGTGTGTGTGTGTGAAGCAGTGTGTGTGTGTGTGTGTGTGTGTGTGTGTGTGTGTGTTGGTGGGGGTAGGTAGGGGGTGCAGGCTGAAGCTGGCGAGCAGCTGCTGTCATGACAATGATTCATTTTTCTTCTTCTTTTTCTTCTCGTCCTCCACCTCCGTGGGTCGGACTGCACCTCTCTCCCTCTCTCTCTCTCTCTCTCTCTCTCTCTCTCTCTCTCTCTCTCTCTATCTATCTCCCTCTCTCCCTCTCTCTCTCCCTCTCTCTCTCTCCCTTCCTCACTCTCTCTCCCTCTCTCCTTAGTCTCTCTCCCTCTCTCTCTCTCCCTCTCTCTCTCTCTCTCTCTTCCCTCTCTCTCCCTCTCTCTCTCTCCCTTCCTCACTCTCTCTCCCTGTCTCTCCCTTACTCTCTCTCCCTCTCTCTCTCTCCCTCTCTCTCTCTCTCAACAATTCACACGTTTGTATTGTCAAAGTGTATTACATGTGTAACAATATGAACAATGTGAACAATATGAAACAATTAAAATAAAAATACTCTATTATAACTGTTACCACATTTTTAATTATATACAATTCTACAACTCTACCAATTCAATTCAGTTAAATTCAATTCAATTCAATTCAATTCAGTGAGCTTTATTATATACAGTATAATAATATTGACAGAGCAAAATACAATTATACATTCTCTCTCTCTCTCTCTCTCTCTCTCTCTCTCTCTTTCTCTCTCTATCTCTCTCCCTCTCTCTCTCTCTGTCTGTCAATCCAAAGACACCTGAGAGCTCAGGGTGACCTTACTCCCTGTGATGTTGACATGAGGTGCGTGTGTGTGTGTGTGTGTGTGTGGGGGGGGGGGGGGACAAGGAGGCACAAGGGAGTAAGGGTGGTATAGGCAGGTGTGTGTCAATTTGTGTGAACGTTTGCCTATAGGTGTGTGTGTGTGTGTGTGTGTGTGTGCATGTGTGCAGGGAACGAGGTGGGTCAAGTGAGATGTGTCATTTATGTGAGTGTGTGTGAGAGTGTGTGTGTGTGTGTGTTTTTTCCCAGCGGACAGAAAGAGAATGAGGCAGGTAGAAACAAAGACAGCGTGTCATCGGTCTCTCCGCAGGGAGGAGAGACACCGCAGTGACTTTGTCACTCATCAGACACACACACACACACACACACACACACACACACACACACAACACACACACACACGCTTGTACACACACACACATGCACAGACATCCACCGTCTTCATTCCAGCATGTACAGATGTGTACACACTGAAGACACACACAATACATGCACACAAACTGTCACACACCTTGATTTTCCAACACACATGCACATACACACACACACACACACACACACACACACACCTGCCCAGTGTGAGTGTCTCCTGTGTGGCCGTGTTCATGACAAAGAGCAGAACTCTGCCCACTTCATTAACTACCAACAAAACTCTGTTCAGGGCGGCAAAGCAGCCAGAAAACCAGTCAGTCAGTCAGTCAGTCTTTCACTAAGTCAGCTAGCTAGGCAGCCAGCCATTAAGTTGATTAATCAGTCAGACAGACAGTAATTAAGTAAGTCAGAGAGTCAAGAAATCTATCAGCCAGACAGGCAGAGGATTTGTAGGTCCTCAGTTCCTCAGGACAGAAAAACAGGCAGCAAGATGACAATAGAGTTTAAAAAGCAGCCAGTCAACCAAGCAGTCAGCCAGCCAGGAAAACAGCCAGAAAGACTGGGAGGCAAGTACGCAACAGACAGTCAACAAACCAGCCAAACAGCCTGCAAGCCAGGAACATAGCTAGACAGGCTGATAGTCATTTCACACAAATGAGTGCACACACACACACACACACACACACACACACACACAAACACACACACACACACACACACACAAACATATATTTCCCTAGGGAGCTGACTCCAGCAGAAGGTGATCCAGAGGGTGCTAAACCACTCATCCATAATCACCACACACACACAACTACTGTTACCAACCACCTCTTGTTTCTCTCACAGTCTCACACACACACACACACACACACACACACACACACACACACACACGCCGCCACGCAGTCTGCATGCTGTTTATACAGCGGGCCGTTTCAGCCAAGCGGTCACACTGATAAATCCCATCGGCGGCTCTGCCAGCTCTCGGCTCACCTGACTGCAGCAGGGAGCTAGCTAGC
>NW_027282122.1:40000-48381 GCF_046629955.1 Centroberyx affinis | reverse complement strand
GTATAAAACTGACTTAGACTGTTATAAAGGTGACTTAGACTGTTATTAATCTGATTTAGACTGTTATAAAGGTGACTTAGACTGTTATTAATCTGCTTAGACTTAGACTGTATAAAGGTGACTTAGACTGTTATTATCTGACTTAGACTGTTATAAAACCGACTTAGACTGTTATAAAACTGACTCAGACTCTGTTATAAAGGTGACTTGGAATCTATTATAAAACTGATTTAGACTGTTATAAACTGATTTAGACTGTTATAAATCTGATTTAGACTGTTATAAACCAGATTAGATAAGTGACTTAGACTGTTATTAATCTGACTTAGACTGTTATAAAGGTGACTTAGACTGTTATTAATCTGATTTAGACTGTTATTAATCTGATTTAGACTGTTATAAAGGTGACTTAGACTGTTATTAATCTGACCTAGACTGTTATAAAACTGACTTAGACTGTTATAAACTGACTTAGACTGTTATAAAACTGACTTAGACTCTGTTATAAAGGTGACTTAGAATCTATTATAAAACTGATTTAGACTGTTATAAATCTGATTTAGACTGTTATAGATCTGACTTAGACTGTTATAAATCTGACTTAGACTGTTATAAAACTGACTTAGTCTCGGTTATAAAACTGACTTAGACTGTTATAAATCTGACTTAGACTGTTATAAAACTGACTTAGACTCTGTTATAAAACTGACTTAGACTGTTATAAAACTGACTTAGACTGTTATAAAACTGACTTAGACTGTTATAAATCTGACTTAGACTCTGTTATAAACTGACTTAGACTCTGTTATAAAGGTGACTTAGACTGTTATAAATCTGACTTAGACTGTTATAAAACTGACTTAGACTGTTATAAATCTGACTTAGACTGTTATAAAACTGACTTAGACTCTGTTATAAAACTGACTTAGACTCTGTTATAAAGGTGACTTAGACTGTTATAAATCTGACTTAGACTGTTATAAAACTGACTTAGACTGTTATAAAACTGACTTAGACTCTGTTATAAAGGTGA
This sequence comes from Centroberyx affinis, assembly GCF_046629955.1. Classification (NCBI taxonomy): domain Eukaryota; kingdom Metazoa; phylum Chordata; class Actinopteri; order Beryciformes; family Berycidae; genus Centroberyx; species Centroberyx affinis. The sequence continues at coordinate 47,348 of NW_027282122.1, read as the reverse complement.
CTTAGACTGTTATAAATCTGACTTAGACTGTTATAAAACTGACTTAGACTGTTATAAAGGTGACTTAGACTGTTATAAAACTGACTTAGACTGTTATAAAGGTGACTTAGACTGTTATAAATCTGACTTAGACTGTTATAAAACTGACTTAGACTGTTATAAATCTGACTTAGACTGTTATAAAACTGACTTAGACTGTTATAAAGGTGACTTAGACTGTTATAAATCTGACTTAGACTGTTATAAAACTGACTTAGACTGTTATAAAGGTGACTTAGACTGTTATAAATCTGACTTAGACTGTTATAAAACTGACTTAGACTCTGTTTTAAAGGTGACTTAGAATCTATTATAAAACTGACTTAGACTCTGTTATAAAACTGACTTAGACTGTTATAAAGGTGACTTAGACTCTGTTATAAAACTGACTTAGACTGTTATAAAGGTGACTTAGACTCTATTATAAAACTGACTTAGACTCTACATTGCAAATTGACTTTGACTCAGAGATTCGTTCTGCTTCCTACACACTGATCTATTTTTAGCAACCATTATAGCTAACCTCTGTCTCTCTCTGTCTCTCTCTCTCTCTCTGTCTCTCTCTCTCTGTCTCTGACTCTCTCTCTTCCCCTCTCTTTTTCTCTCTCTCCTTGGATATGTGATGACTCAGCTTGTTTTAAATGCTGTGTCAGCAAATGATGCATGCGTGTGTGTGTATGTGACAGTGTGAGCAGGGACACACAAGGGCAGTGGTTGCTATAGTAACAGTAACATTGTCATAATTTGTTGATGTCTATCATATCACTTTATACATTATACATTTGCATTAATTAAACCAAAGTTATAAAGATAACCCCCCCCCCCCCCCCCCAGGTTCTCTCTTAGGTCCTCTGTTGGATCTGGAGTCTCTGAACATGAAGCTGAACTTTTCCAGGTCCAGATCCGATTCGACTCGACGACGACGCTACGCTGAGGAGGTTGAACTGTTCAACATAGAGGTTACTGATCTATTCAAAACAGATCTATCTAACATAGAGGTTACTGATCTATTCAACACAGATCTATCTAACATAGAAGTTATTGATCTATTCAACACAGATCTATCTAACATAGAGGTTACTGATCTAGTTAACACAGATCTATCTAACATTGAGGTTACTGATCTATTCAACACAGATCTATCTAACATAGAGGTTACTGATCTAGTTAACACAGATCTATCTAACATTGAGGTTACTGATCTAGTTAACACAGATCTATTTAACACAGATACTGAACTTTTCATTGTTTAGAACAATAGAGACCTGACCTCTGTCTGTCTGTCTGTCTGTCTGCCTGTCTGTCTGTCTGTCTGTCTGTCTGCCTGTCTGTCTGTCTGTCTGTCTGTCTGTCTGTCTGTCTGCCTGTCTGTCTGTCTGTCTGCCTGTCTGTCTGTCTGCCTGTCTGTCTGTCTGCCTGTCTGTCTGTCTGCCTGTCTGCCTGTCTGTCTGTCTGCCTGTCTGTCTGTCTGTCTGTCTGTCTGCCTGTCTGTCTGTCTGCCTGTCTGCCTGTCTGTCTGTCTGCCTGTCTGTCTGCCTGTCTGTCTGTCTGCCTGTCTGCCTGCAGGTTCTGTTAGGAGTTGATTATTCTGTTCTGCTGTTCCACGGCCGAGAACACATCCAGAAATACCTGCTGACACTGATGAATATAGTAGGTAACACACACACACACACACACACACACACACACCATCATGAATCACCCTTTAATAACATCTCTCTGTGTCTCTCTCTCTCTCTCTCTCTGTCCCCCCCCCCCCCCCCCCCCCCCCTCTCTCTCTCTCTCAGGTTAATGAGATCTATCAGGATCGCTCTCTGGGCGCCAACATCAACGTTGTTCTAGTCAGAATCATCATGCTGTCTGGTACCATGGTACAAATCTATCTATCTATCTATCTATCTATCTATCTATCTTTCTATCTATCTATCTATCTATCTATCTATCTTTCTATCTATCTATCTATTGTAGGTTTTCTATGTGCAGTATCTTCCTTCTTTCTCCATTATCTCAGTTTGCAGTCAGGTGCACAGAGGTCAGAGGTCAACAGGTGTGTGTTGTGTGTCTCAGTCCCAGGAGCTGATCTCGGTGGGGAATCCGTCTCAGAGTCTGGAGAACGTGTGTCGCTGGGCGTTCCTGCAGCAGAGGGAGCAGCCGCATCACGCCGAGCATCACGACCACGCCATCTACCTGTCCAGGCAGGAGTTCGGCCCCTCCGGCATGCAGGGTACCACCACTGATACTGCAAATACTACTAATACTACTACTGCTGCTGACCCCTGACCCCTGACCTCTAACCCCTGACCTCTGACCCCTGACCCCTGACCTCTGACCCCTGACCCCTGACCTCTCTCCAGGTTACGCCCCGGTCACAGGAATGTGTCACCCGGTTCGGAGCTGCACCCTGAACCATGAGGACGGCTTCTCCTCCGCCTTCGTAGTCGCCCACGAAACCGGACACGTGTGAGACACACACACACACACACAGATACACACGCACACACATTTTACATCTATCTACCAATACATACTGTATATTATATATATATATATACAGATATAATATGTATATACATTATATGTCGATTTCATTACTTTGTTGACATGACCATTTACAGTATTAGAAACAATTTTGCCAAAATGGTTTACAAAATGTACATTTTGGAAAAAACATGTAGTGTTTACAGTTAAACTATATTGATATAATTAATTATTTGGTTTGTAAACATTATCACATACTGTCTCTACAGAGGCTTTGTTGTGTCACAAATCTGCTATCAGCTTTGTTCTCAGTAAAAGTGAATAGTGTGATAAGGTGGATTTGTTTCCAAATGTAGGTTACTGTGACACAGTAAACTGTCTTGTCTTTAGCCCTAGTCTCTACTCCAAAACATGAAGAGTTGGAGCTTGAGAAGAGTCAGCTCAGTTAACCTGAACAAACTGTTAGCTAGCTAACTAGCCAGCAAACACACTGATGTTAATGTCAACATGCTAACGCTAGCTGCTACTAGCTACGTTAGCTAGTGTGCTAATCAGATGTGTTAACAACAAGACAGTTAGCTGACCAGATGGTGGTTAGCTAGCTAACAAGCTGACATTATCTAAACACTAAATCAATCAGATGGATCGGTGATGAAATGATCAGTTCAGTCAGAAACAGACAGAAATTAACCGTCTGTTCAATTCTGTTGAGACAGAAACACAGTCAGCTGTTCACAGAGCTGAGGACCTCCAAGATGGCCGCCAGAGGAGGGTAAACAATATAAGATAGTCGCGCACATCCTGAAACCTATTGAAGACAGGTGCTGGACCTGGAAGTAGTACTATATCAAACAATGAAAGTCTGCACACTGTAGCTCCCTTTTGTTGCTTTATTTGCACCAAAAAGTCATTCTGGAGCCAGAGGGGGGGACATCACCTGGAAGCCTTCTATATAATGTATAATATCAATCTGTCTGCCTGTCTGCCTGCCTGTCTCTCTGCCTGCCTGCCTGCCTGTCTCTCTGCCTGCCTGTCTGTCTCTCAGGTTGGGGATGGAGCATGACGGTCAGGGAAATGACTGTGGTGATGAAGTGCCGTTGGGCAGCATCATGGCTCCGCTGGTCCAGGCTGCTTTCCATCGATACCACTGGTCCCAGTGCAGCCAGGAGGAGCTCAGCAAGTACCTGCAGTGAGTACTGTTACTCCAAAAAATACTGCCTCCAGTAAGTGCTGTTGCTTTCATAATAATACCTGCAGTGAGTATAACCAATAAACACTTTATTTATATTTAATTGCGTTGTTATTTTAATCATGTGGCTGTCGAGATCTCAGCAGGTCTAATTCAGTTCGCTGAACTAGTAGCAGCTGCTTCTGGCAAAACAAATGTCAGTTTTAAGGTTTTCTTAGAAAAACAGGATCGGTGAAGCCAGCAGATCCTGCCGGACCGAGACGATGTGAAGGAACCGACTCTCAGCTGCTAACAGCATCAGATTCCCTCACAAGTCATTCTTCCTCCCATACGGCCGACTTTGTTTCCTTCGTCTGCTGACAGTCGGCTGAATGAAGCTCTGCTGCTGTCAGCAGGTCTGTCTGTCAGCAGGTGATGAACCAAGAGTGAAACAAGTAAACATGTCGTCCCCCACAAATGATGCAAGCACCCTGTAGGTTCTCCAGTAATTTTGAAAATGCAGTAACTGAGCAAAGACACGCATCACTCCCTGAAGTTTCGTCACTATCCAATCAGTGATGTCTCAGATATTGAGTATGACAGACGGACAGACGGACAGACAGAAACCGTCATGTCGGTCTCACTGCTTCTCTGCCTGGTAGGACGACAGCAAGTTGGACGAATGCAGCCAGGCAACGAACACAATCTTTGGTTAATGTAGACAAGTTTCGAACCACTGGATATGATCAGGCCTCTACCAGTCTCACTGCATCTGGGTGATCAGACTGTCATCAGATAGTGCTCAACCACATAGAAATCCAGGTGTAAATGTAAATCCAGGTCTAAATGCAGCCAAGACGCATTGAAGACCGTCCAAACCAGCTTCAGAGGGTCAGAGACGTATCTGGCTCCCCTCACTCTCTCTCCCATACCTTCCTGTCTCTCTCTCACTATATCTGTCAAATAAAGCATAAAATGCCAAAAATAAATCTTTAAAAAGAGACGTATCTGGCCTCATTAACACCAAAGTGTAGCTGCATCTCCAGCCCACTTATGGCACTTACAGTTATGTAAACGGAAATAAACTTTTGGGCTTAAATCCAACCAGGAAACACACACTGACCCAACAGGAGGCAGCAGCTCAGATAGAAACATCCTGGTGGAGACGAGGCGTTCACTGTCGTGTTAAAGGACGTTAAAAGGAAGTGACATGCATGACAATGTGGCGAGAGAAAGAGAAATCAGATTTCAGTGTGTATACAGGAGACGCAGTTTAATGGCAGGTGTAAATATAATCCAGCTACATCAGATCTACACACAATCCAGATAGTCTGTCTCTCTCTCTCTCTCTCTCTCTCTGTCTCTGTCTCTCTCTCTCTCTCTCTCTCTCCAGTACCTATGACTGTCTCCGTGACGACCCTTTTGACCATGATTGGCCGGCTCAGCCTCAGTTGCCGGGGCTACAATACTCCATGGACCAACAGTGTCGCTTCGACTTTGGAGCAGGATACAGTACCTGTACAGCAGTAAGACTACCTGTCTGTCTGCCCGTCTGTCTGTCTGTCTTTCTGTCAGTCTGTCTGTCTGTCTGTCTGTCTGTCTGTCTGTCTGACTATCTGACTGTCTGACTGTCTGCCCGTCTGTCTGTCTGTCTGTCTGTCCGTCTGTCTGTCTGTCTGTCTGTCTGTCTTTCTGTCCGTCTGTCTGTCTGTCTGTCTGACTGTCCAGCAGCTAGTCACTCTGTTGGTTGGAAAAACCACAAAAATTCCAAAACTGTACTGCTCATGTTCCATTACGGGACACACAGCTATAAAGACTGTATGAGCCTGACAGCTGCATCACAGAAACAAGACCAGATCATCTGCAAAGAGTTGAACTTTGACCTCTGTCAGCAGGAGCCTACGAGTGTTTGAGCTTTTTAGTACAGTTTCCAGTTCATTTATGTCAACATTAAAAGTGTCGGGGCCAAGCAACACCCTTGTCAGACTCCTTTGGTTAAAGTTTTCTGTTCTTTTTTGAACAATTTTAACACATTTATTTTCTGTGTAAACTGAGTTGATAATTTTACAGAATTCCCCCACACTGACACTTTGAATTAGTATAAAGAACCATCCTGTGCGTCCTGGTGGCTCAGTGGTCTAAGGTGTGATCCATGTAACCATAATGTCCTGGGTTTGAAACTGGCCTGACATTTGTCGTATATTGTCCCCCTCTGTCTCTTTCCCCAATCTTACCTGTTTATCTTCACTATACACTATCTAATAAAGGCAAAATGCCAAAAATAATTATCTTAAAAAAACAGAATAGTCCTAAAAAGCCAAATCAAATGAGGTGAATAGTTTACCCGAGTTTTTGTGATGGATGAGCTTTTTAAAGTGCTGTTGAACTTTGGTAGTATCTTTGGTAGTACCTTGGTCCGTACCTATGGTAGTATTTTTGGTAGTACCTTGGGTAGTACCTATGGTACCTTTGGTAGTACCTTGGTTCGTACCTATGGTAGTATCTTTGGTAGTACCTTGGGTAGTACCTATGGTACCTTTGGTAGTACCTTGGGTATTACCTATGGTAGTATCTTTGGTAGTACCTTGGTTCGTACCTATGGTAGTATCTTTGGTAGTACCTTGGGTAGTACCTATGGTACCTTTGGTAGTACCTTGGGTAGTACCTATGGTAGTATCTTTGGTAGTACCTTGGTTCGTACCTATGGTAGTATTTTTGGTAGTACCTTGGGTAGTACCTATGGTACCTTTGGTAGTACCTTGGTTCGTACCTATGGTAGTATCTTTGGTAGTACCTTGGGTAGTACCTATGGTACCTTTGGTAGTACCTTGGGTATTACCTATGGTAGTATCTTTGGTAGTACCTTGGTTCGTACCTATGGTAGTATCTTTGGTAGTACCTTGGGTAGTACCTATGGTACCTTTGGTAGTACCTTGGGTAGTACCTATGGTAGTATCTTTGGTAGTACCTTGGTTCGTACCTATGGTAGTATCTTTGGTAGTACCTTGCGTAGTACCTTGGGTAGTACCTTTGGTTGTGCAGCTGCTGTGTCGGTGTTCCTTTATGTGCTAGAAGTGATTTTCAGACTGTTCCTCCAGACAATGGCAGTGAATGAAGAGAGAAAAAAACACAATTCTCCAGCAACAGATCACAGAATCACTGATTTGGGGTTTTATCATGAGGAAGAGACACAACCCAAAGTTAACTCAACCAACAAAGTTACACAGAGCTTTAGGAGGAGTGAACTGTGTAGATATGATCTGTCATTCTGTTTAGGGAGGATTTGTGTTGGATAAGGAAAGTCTGCAGTCTGTCATCGATGATGTGACCTCTGTAATTATTAGGATCAAACTTTTCAGCGGTCTGTAATCTGGGTGTGATGAAGCCTTTGTTCCAGATCTCAGGGAGTTTCCCAGATTTCAACACGAGGCTTAAATAACTTGAGCCAGTCGTAACTCGGCTCTGCTGCGTTTCTGCTGCTGTCAGTTCAGTTCTGCTGCTTCTACAGTTCGGCTTTTCTCTCATAGTTCTGTGTCCATTTGATTCTGATTATCTTTGACTGTTTCTTCTCAGACTCCAATGTTTCTACATATTGACGTTTTTTTTTTTTTTGGCAAAACTTTCTTTACCTGTTGTTTTATTGATCATTAGAACTTATGTCTC
>NW_027282122.1:10000-30000 GCF_046629955.1 Centroberyx affinis | reverse complement strand
ATGAACAGATGGATGAACAGATGGATGAACGGATGGATGATGGATGGATGAACAGATGGATGATGGATGGATGAACAGATGGATGATGGATGGATGATGGATGGATGATGGATGGATGTCAGTGCTGGTTCAGTCTGGTTGTCAGTTGTTCTCTTGGTGGAGCAGCAGGTTGCAGTGATGACTGACAGCTCAGCTGCAAAGCTGCACTGCCCCCAAGTGGCTGTGAGAGGTAACAGTCTGAATGTTGAGGACTTCATTACCCAGAAACCCTGTGGAGTGAGGTCAGTAAGGGGGTCGGGGGGGTGGGGGGGGGGATCTCCAGTCAGGAGTCCGGACACTTGGATTCAGCACATGTGTGACTCTGCTTTTCATCCATGTGAGCAGAAATAAATACAGGATATGACATCATAATGACAACAGGACTGCACTTCCTGTTTCTGTACTGCCAGGCTGATCGCTCTACCGGTCCTCCTTCTCCTTCTCCTTCTTCTTCTTCTTCTTCTTCATATATTTCTTCTTCTGTTGCTCTCTGTTCGGATGTCTGAGGTTTGCATTAACAATTTTCTACAGGTTATTAGTTTACTAGTTATTATTTTAGTTCATTACTTTAATTGATTTATGAGTACTTTAATTTCTTTACAAATTCATAGAGTGCTAAAGCTAAAGGGCCATGTGTACCATGGAGTTAAAGGGACATCAAGTTATTTTAATAGCTAGTTCTTTTCAATGAAATTATTATTTTCAATCATTTTTCAGCAGTTCAGTTAGAGGAAACCCTTGATGTTTTATGAAGTTATATTTCTTCACAGTTAACTGAACCGTTAGCCACAGCTAGCCAGTTAGCTTGGAATTACAAAGTCTGACAATGTCAACAAACTCTATTTAAATTCTATTAAAATCTCATTTCTATTCTATTGTCTTCCGATCAATGTTGCTCTGTTCTGTTGCATTCAATTCAATTCAATTCTATTCTATTATTTTCTACTCTATTTTCTACTCTATTTTCTACTCTATTTTCTACTCTATTCTGCTTTACTACATTGTGTTTTATTTATTGTGTTCAATTCTGTTCTATGAGACTGATTGACAGTAATGATTGACAGCTGCTCCTCATCTGTGTCCAGGTCAGCGTTGCCGTGGTGACCAGTCGGTGTTTTGCCGGATGGAGATGTTGAGTCGGTACTGCTCCATCGCCGGCTACCGGAAGATGTGCTGCAAGTCTTGCAGAGAAGGCAACTTCAGCAACTTCAGCAACTTCAGCAACTTCAGCAACTTTAGTAACTTCAGCACCACGAGCCTCCCGGCCCCCGGGACCACCAGGTCAGCTATTAATAATATTATTATTATTAATAATAATAATATAATGGACAGTAGGGGTGTAACGATACACAGTACAGGCTTCACGGTTCGATACGGTGATATTTTTAAGTTTAAATGGAAGTTTAAATGGAAACAAATTATGACTGTAGAAGAATCTTTCCTTATTGCTTTTTTGACATAAAATGTCAAAAAAGCAATATTTTCAACTTGAAGTTTAATCTATTCCTACAGTTTCTTTTATAATGGTTTCTTTCTTTGTTATATATATTTCAGTGCAAAAAGCAAATAATGAAATCTGTTCAATAAAATAAATCAGCTTTTAACAGCGGATTCTTGTCTAAATGAAACAAATTGTAAATTAAAATAAAATGTCTAAACAAGGATGTTCTCTTTACAACTAAGTGCAAATGTCTGAACATGTTGATCTAACATTCTCCAAACACCTTAGCTGGCAGGCCGGCTTACATTAGAACAACAAATATGTTCAGACACTGATTTTCTAACCTAGGAGGACATGTTTTGTTTTTTTTAAGAAAATTAGCATGTCAACATTTTCAGGCAGCAGCTGACACCTTTGACACACACTGCCAGAATCTGGTAGTGACAACCGAATTTATGAATGAGAGTGAATTTGCATATTATGTCTAGTTCACACTGAAGCAGAGCGGACTAAAATTTACCCCTGTGTCTGTACAGGTAACAGGAGTCACTCCACTCTCCGACCTCGCGACGGTTGTAAATAATGTCTGTAACCATAGTAACGTTTACTTCAGACCAATATGGCGGCTACCACTGCCTGTGTTTTCAGTTGACACACCAGTAACACCAGTGACCAGAGGCGTCAATTCATCCATCAGATCTTAATAAACCGCCACAGACAGCGGCGTCATGTTCTGTTTTTCCACCACATGACTTCATACTTTCAACCGAGACATCTGGGAACTGGAGGAACAACCGTTTAATATCTATGGGAACAACCACAATGTTGAGGAAACAGACTGGATAGAACATTTGAGAATGTCTCACAACATTTATCTCTGTCTCTTTCAAAATAACGATGATAATGTAACATAACGAGTGTATTTGATTTCACCGCTGCACACCTGGCCCAGCCGGGTCTGGAGTGAACACCGGTGAACGTCGGTGTCGATGACATCATAACGCCAGTCAGGCAAGCTAGTATCTAGGATTACTGATTCCGCCCTCTGGCGTTTAAAGTATGTAAATGAAAACAAAGAGTAGTCTACATTTTGGTAGCACAGCTAATTGATCAGCTTTACTTGATATCGCGAACCATTTTTCATCTCCACGATGCCGATCGCCACATTTTTGGAACGCGAAAGTTCGTCCCACGATACATCGTTAACAGACATTAGCATTACTAGAGTCTGGTAATGTAGTTTTTACCTGAGTGAGTCAGGGACTCTTTGAGTGTTGGGTCTTGGGTGTTAGGGTGTTGGGTGTTGGGTGTTGGGGTGTTGGGTGTCGGGTGTTAGGGTGTTAGGGTGTTAGGGTGTTGGGTGTTAGGGTGTTGGGTCTTGGGTGCTGGTTGTTGGGTGTTGGGTGTTAGGGTGTTGGGTGTTACGGTGTTGGGTGTTAGGTGTTGGGTGTTAGGGTGTTGGGTGTTGGGTGTTGGGGTGTTGGGTGTCGGGTGTTGGGTGTTAGGTGTTGGGTGTTAGGGTGTTGGGTGTTAGGGTGTTAGGTGTTAGGGTGTTGGGTGTTTGGTGTTGGGTGTTAGGGTGTTGGGTGTTAGGGTGTTAGGTGTTAGGGTGTTGGGTGTTTGGTGTTGGGTGTTAGGGTGTTGGGTGTTTGGTGTTGGGTGTTAGGGTGTTGGGTGTTTGGTGTTGGGTGTTAGGGTGTTGGGTGTTAGGGTGTTGGGTGTTAGGGTGTTAGGTGTTAGGGTGTTGGGTGTTGGGTGTTAGGGTGTTGGGTGTTGGGTGTTTGGTGTTGGGTGTTAGGGTGTTGGGTGTTTGGTGTTGGGTGTTAGGGTGTTGGGTGTTTGGTGTTGGGTGTTTGGTGTTGGGTGTTAGGGTGTTGGGTGTTAGGGTGTTAGGGTGTTGGGTGTTTGGTGTTGGGTGTTGGGTGTTAGGGTGTTGGGTGTTTGGTGTTAGGGTGTTAGGTGTTAGGGTGTTGGGTGTTGGGTGTTAGGGTGTTGGGTGTTTGGTGTTAGGGTGTTAGGTGTTAGGGTGTTGGGTGTTGGGTGTTAGGGTGTTGGGTGTTGGGTGTTGGGTGTTAGGTGGGTGCATACAGAAGTCCTAAGCAGATGTCACTGACCTGTCCTTGTTTTCTGCTCCTAGGTCCTGGAGCTCCACCTCAGAAACAGCCACTGGGTCCAGTACCAGTTCCTCCTGGCCTCACACCGGGTCCTGGCCTCACACCGGGTCCAGTACCAGTTCCTCCTGGCCTCACACCGGGTCCAGTACCAGCAGCAGCATTAATGGTTACAGCACTCCGTCTCCCCGCTACACTGCATCCCCCCCTCCCACCAGCGGGGGCAGCACCACTGACTTTGTCTATGTGGAGTACGAGGACTACGATGAGTACTCGTCTTACGAGGATTCTCTGACTCCCATAGTGGCTTCTGTAATCCCTACTACTGCTAGTACTACTACTACTACAACGATTACTACTAGTACTGCTACAACGACCAGTACTACCAGCAGATCCACTACGCGACGCCCAAGGAAAACCGCTCCGCCATACTTGTTCAGGAAGAGGACTACCACTCCCACAATGCCTTCTGTTACAATTGCTATGGTAACCACTGATGGTCAGGACCCACCACCGTCGTCAGTCAGAACTTCTGCTGTCCCAGAGTTCCCCACCACGCCGGGAACAACGGTGTGGGCTGATGTTGATGACCTCATCAGCGAGGGAGCGTCCACGCCGGCAGGAGGGAGGAGCCGTAAAACTAAAACTGATCTGACAGAACCCAAACCGACGCCCTCCTCCTTCCCCTTCTCCTCTCCCTCCCCCGACAGGAGAGAGGAGAAGAAGGAGAACAACTCCGTCGATGAGGTTCCGTATCGGATCGTCGGATTGGACGGCGAGATCTCCAGGAGCCACCAGAACTACTTTGTTCCCCGGATGCCGCCGTTCCGCGAGCGAACGCAAAACAAACGCATCCAAGAACTTTTGAATGAGAAGCGTCGGCAGGATCTTCTCCAGAGACCCGGAAGGACCAAAGATCTGCTGCCGAGACCTCGCAGGACCGACAGGAAACACACCGGCTTGTGAAACATTGAGAGACACACACACACACACACACACACACACACTCACACACACACACACACACACACACACACATAGAGGTTTTCAGGTAGTTGTATTGCACACACATGCAGCATGTGCGGCTTGCTCACTAATGCTAACGAACTCTAAATGGATGGAAGTTGTTCGAGAAACAAAAACAAGAACAAACGGCTGATGACACTTTCCCTCCATGTTCCCTAGATCTACATTTCCTAGTCATGTCTCCTAGAATTTAGAGTTCTGTTTCCTAGAATCTGGAGTCAACAACAAATAGCACTTAGTTAAAGGGGAATGCCACTCAATTTCCAGAATTCCTGTATGTTCTTTCTCTGGTCTCAGACTGTCCAATCAGTTTGTGAAGATGATCTGGAGCAGCTCCTGATGACGCATCTTGATGACATCACACAGTCAAGTGTTAAGGTCTAATTGGACGTTTCTAGGGCAACTGGAACCTGCATTTCAACGCCGCCATGGGAAACCTAGACCAAACACGAGATCATGTTGCTGTTCTGTAATCTGGAGACCAGCTGGTGGACCAGCTGGTCTCCAGACACCTGAACAGCTGTATGCTATGCTGAAATACCTGAACAGTTTGCAGTCACATATTAGAGAGCATTTTTTGATTTGGCTGATTATCTTTTCCTCCTCCATGTCTTGGTTTCCTGTAGCTTCTTCTCAACAAGAAAGAAATTGAGAACAGATGAGTCCTGTTGGTTTGATGCCACTTAATGCTTGTAGTTTGCATTGGACCATTGGAAACAGCTGGCTTGTGTTTCATTGTGTTTCTTCTCTGGATGCTGTGTTGGATCAGTGCATGTTCCAAATATGAATTTATGAATGTTTGATTGTTTCCTTTATATCCAGAGGATTCTGTATGTTGAGCTTCAGGCTTCTGCTTCCTTCACCGTAACCAAGCTATCACACAGCGCCGGGATCCAGACTAAACATCCAGACTAAACATCCAGACTAAACATCCAGACTAAACATCCAGACTAAACATCCAGACTAAACATCCAGACTAAACATCCAGACTAAACATCCAGACCAAACATCCAGACCAAACATCCAGACTAAACATCCAGACTAAACATCCGGACCAAACATCCGGACTAAACATCCGGACCAAACATCCGGACCAAACATCCAGACTAAACATCCATTCCGAGAAAAAACTCTGAATTTCTGAGATTCAAGTCAGAAATTTACAAGAGAAAAAACTTCTGAATCATAACCTACCAACTTTTACTATCTAGATAAATAAACTTGATGCTCCTCGCTGACGTGTGGTATTCATGTTCAGGGGGTCTGGGCTGGAGACACTGAAGTGTTTCCACTCAAGTGGCCAAAACCACGAGTGAATGTTGATCCTAAACTGCAGCAGCAGTTCCTCTAACGGCCAGACTCCATGAAGTCAACGGACCACAACCGATTTCTGATAAAAATATAAAGTCAATAAATGTTTTCCAAAAGCAGCATCATTTTGGAAAGCTTCCAGCTCTGATGACACAGCACACACCAACCAGCACACTTCCTTCAGAAAAACATATTTATTTAAATGTTGCCTCTTGACGTTTTTGTTTGTTTATTTGAGCTTTATGTTGTCTTTCGTGTTGATTTGACTGGACAGTCCTTGTTTTTCCTGGTTCCATGCATGAGGCTTCAGCTAGCTCGTCTTTTCCCTCCAGCACTACATCACAACATGCGACCCAAACTGGTTTTTGTTCATCGGTTGGCTGGTTTTTGTTTTGTTTTAATTTTTTCAGTATAAATGTATTACGTTTTGATAATTTAATAAATTTGCAGTTGAATGAAAGTGGTTGTCTTACAGTACAGTGGAGGTGATGGAGAGGCTCCGCCTACTGACTCCATAGTCCTGCTGGGAGACTTCAACACTCACAAAGAAGTAGTAGTATCAGAATCAGTAGTAGTAGTAGTAGTAGTAGTAGTAGTAGTATCAGAATCAGTAGTAGTAGTAGTAGTAGTAGTAGTAGTAGTATCAGTATCAGTAGTAGTAGTAGTAGCCTAGTAGTAGTATCAGTATCAGAATCAGTAGTAGTAGTAGTAGTAGTAGTAGCAGTATCAGAATCAGTAGTAGTAGTAGTAGTAGTAGTAGTAGTATCAGTATCAGTAGTAGTAGTAGTAGCCTAGTAGTAGTATCAGTATCAGTAGTAGTAGCAGTAGTATCAGTATCAGTAGTAGTAGTAGTAGTAGTAGTAACCTAGTAGTAGTATCAGTATCAGTATCAGTAGTAGTAGTAGTAGTAGTAGTAGTAGTAGCAGTAGTAGTAGTAGCAGTAGTAGTATCAGTAGTAGTAGTAGCAGTAGTAGTATCAGTAGTAGTAGTAGTAGTAGCAGTAGTAGTAGTAGTAGTAGCAGTAGCAGTAGTAGTATCAGTAGTAGTAGCAGTAGTAGGAGCAGTAGTAGTAGTAGTAGTAGCAGTAGTAGTAGTAGCAGTATCAGTAGTAGTAACAGTAGTAGTAGTAGTAGCAGTAGTAGTAGTAGTAGTAGTAGTAGCAGTAGTAGTAGTAGCAGTATCAGTAGTAGTAGCAGTAGTAGTAGTGGCAGTAGTAGTAGTAGTAGCATTAGTAGTAGTAGCAGTATCAGTAGTAGTAGCAGTAGTAGTAGTAGTAGTAGTAGCATTAGTAGTATCAGTAGCCTGCAGCCTTGATCTCCTGAAATTTAGTGAAATAAGTACAAAGTCTGAAAATACGATGCTCTGTGCACGAATGAGAGGATCCGAGTTCCTAGAACTAAACGGCTCTGTGAAGGAGGCAGGAATATAAACAGTCAGGAATATAAACAGTCAGGAATATTAACAGTCAGGAATATAAACAGTCAGGAATATTAACAGTCAGGAATATAAACAGTCAGGAATATAAACAGTCAGGAATATAAACAGTCAGGAATATTAACAGTCAGGAATATAAACAGTCAGGAATATTAACAGTCAGGAATATTAAGAGTCAGGAATATAAACAGTCAGGAATATAAACAGTCAGGAATATTAACAGTCAGGAATATAAACAGTCAGGAATATAAACAGGAATATAAACAGTCAGGAATATAAACAGGAATATAAACAGTCAGGAATATAAACAGTCAGGAATATAAACAGTCAGGAATATAAACAGTCAGGAATATTAACAGTCAGGAATATTAAGTCAGGAGTAGGCATGGGACGATATGAAAATTTCATGTCACGATTATCCTGGCCAAAATAATTGCAATTCACGATATTATCCCGATAATCATCAAAATATGCTTCAAATGGCACTAAAACATACTTTACCTTAAATTTTGTTAAGAAACAAATATTTTTATTGCATCATAGGACACATATCTTTTTTTTGTGAACATCCTTTTTAGTGAAAAACAAACAAGGACAGATTCAGACTCTGTTTTGCCTTCAGCCACGGTGACGAGCGACTGGAGAGATGTGTCTGGAGAGATGCGTCTGGAGAGATGCGACTGGAGAGATGTGTCTGGAGAGATGCGTCTGGAGAGATGCGACTGGAGAGATGTGTCTGGAGAGATGCGTCTGGAGAGATGTGTCTGGAGAGATGCGTCTGGAGAGATGCGTCTGGAGAGATGCGTCTGGAGAGATGCGTCTGGAGAGATGTGTCTGGAGAGATGTGACTGGAGAGATGCGACTGGAGAGATGTGTCTGGAGAGATGCGACTGGAGAGATGTGTCTGGAGAGATGCGTCTGGAGAGATGCGTCTGGAGAGATGCGTCTGGAGAGATGTGTCTGGAGAGATGTGTCTGGAGAGATGCGTCTGGAGAGATGCGTCTGGAGAGATGTGTCTGGAGAGATGCGTCTGGAGAGATGCGACTGGAGAGATGTGACTGGAGAGATGTGTCTGGAGAGATGCGTCTGGAGAGATGCGTCTGGAGAGATGTGTCTGGAGAGATGCGTCTGGAGAGATGCGTCTGGAGAGATGCGTCTGGAGAGATGCGGCTCCCCCTGGTGGCAAAAGGCAACTCAGAATAAATCAGGAAATCAACAGGACTGAGCGTTAGTGAGCAGGACAGCTTCTTCAAGTCACTCGTGAGGATATTCACCCTCATGTGAGGATATTCACGATTATCCCGATAATGAAAATTCACCAAGATAAAATTATCTTGAGTGTTTTTATCGCGATAAAATATAAAATCTTATATCCTCCATCCCTAGTCAGGAATAACAGTCAGTGTTTGAGGCAGTGTGGTGGATGGGCGGATGAGTTTGTCTTCAACCTTTTGGTTTTAGATCAGATCTGTTCAACTCAGATCTGGTCTCTGTATTTTGGCCGCAGCAGTGAAGAGACGCTGCAGACCAGATCCTGCAGAGACCAGATCCTGCAGGGACCAGATCCTGCAGACAGACGGACGGAGGATGCTATGTTGGTTTTTGTTGCTTTTTTATTTTGGTTTTCATGTTTGTTGTTTTTCAGTTCTTTACAGAACGCTGGAATTGTCCGTTTCTTTTTTGTATTTTGAAAATACAAATTGAAGATTGATTGAAGCTTTAATTTTCATCTTCAGTACTTTGTACGCATGATGCCTCTATCGTATCTATTCTAAAAAGGTTAATTTTAATTTTTCTCCTCATAATGTAGAACAGTTTGGATTTTCATCAGCAAGATTTCTCCTTCACTTTCCTCAGTCAACACTGTAAAGCTTCTTGTGTTTTTTCAACTTTTATTTTATTTAATATCAGATATATAATGATATATCATCTCATCTCATCTCATCTCATCTCATCTCATCTACATTCCCTGGCTGCTGAAGCGTCAGTGCGTCTTCTATTTCGTCAATCGATTACTTCTGTCTCGGAAGTCTCACAAGGCCATTGGGTAAATCGCGCGTCAGTCATCAGTTCTGCCCGACGATTGGTTCAGCCGACGCCTTCCTTTGCTGTGATTGGTCAGAAGTGCGCAGTGGGGCGGGGTCACGGCAGTCCGGTACAGACAGCAGGAGGCATCATGGCGGCCGCCGCAGTGAGGATCCTGGGCTCTAACCTTGGGAAAAACCTCCGAGAGATCCGCCTGCACCTCTGCCAGAGCTCCGCGGCCAGCCGGGGCGCGCGGTGAGCGGGCCGCTGTGGCGGGAACGGCCGACATTTTGACCATAAAACTCACTGAACTCACACAGTGACCCGACTGTACAGCTAGCTAACAGTTAGCTTAGCATCGCCTCCGCGCTAACAGGCAGCTAGCTAGTTTCCACAAAGCTCAGATGCTGTTTAGCCTCAGATGATTAATGATGTTTAATTCTTTATGTAAATAAGGTTCGATATGAAATGTTCAGTGTGGCCTCAGACATCAGGTGTGTTGAGTTAGCAGCTCCTACTGAGACCAACAGAAACCGGTGTTACACTGAATGTGGTGACCCATCAGACTGTGTGACCTGCCCTGGTGTTCCTACCCTGATGTTCCTACCCTGGTGTTCCTGCCCTGGTGTTCCTACCCTGATGTTCCTGCCCTGGTGTTCCTACCCTAACCAGCCAGCTCACTCCTCAAGCCTAAAGCTAACCAGCCTGCAGGTCACACAGTCTGACGGGTCACCACACACGGCAGAACACCGGTCCTGCCATGTGTCACTGTGTTGATAAGTGTAATCTGACTGACAGACAGACAGATAAATGTATGGATAGGCCTGTTTAGACGCCATGTTGATAGATCCACTCAACAGTTTCACTGAAACATCTTCCTGCTGATCTTCCAGCTGATGTTGCTAGGCAACAAATACAGTGGTAGTGCCAAGAGGTCAGAGGTCAGCAGAGACCAGATGATGGAAGTACTGAGTATTCCTGTCAGTGCAGTTTCTCATGACAACATGCTGTGTGTGTGTGTGTGTGTGTGTGTGTGTGCGTGTGTGTGTGTGTGTGTGCGCGTGTGTGTGTGTGTGTGCAGGGACTTTGTGGAGCAGCACTATGTGGCGTTGAAGAAGGCGAACCCCGAGTTTCCCTTCCTGATCAGAGAGTGCTCCGGGGTGCCGGCCCGGCTGTGGGCCAGATACGGTGAGGAGCTCTGTCACAACAACATTTCTGTCATATTACTAAACAATAATATTGAACTAGAAAATTTCAGGAAATTTTGAGTGTGCCTGCTGCTTGGTGCGCATCTCCATCCCTCGCACACACACAGACACAAACAGTATGACAGTATTAAACAGTATTAACTGTCGACCTAGCCAATCACGGGCAGGTGTGAGAATTTCTGCCCAGAGACCGAGTCACTAGTTGCTATGGATACAGGCCCCCCTGTGGCGGGAAACTTTGAACTAATGTTTCATTAGCACTCACAATAAGCCAAGACTGTCCCCGAACAAATCCCTGTATCTCGAAAAGTAAAGCTCACATCGAAAATGTTTTTTCACTTTGAGCGTCCCAAGACTTCACTGGCGACACTGATGTATGACATGTGTCTGTATGATTTAAACTAAAGGAGCTGTGATAAAATATAAATCACCTCCTTTTCTTCTTCTCACTCTGGGTTTGAGCGGTCAAATTACATGGAAGCGGATGGGAGTGTCGGACGGCACTCCCTGCCCTTTCGGGCGATTTATTCAAAAACCGTGGGTCCTATTTCAATGGAAGTAACATTGGGTGAGAGAGGACAAAAATGCCTACAATTTGGTGTATAAATTGTCCTTGTAGAGTGGAAGCTGTGGGACTAAGATGATAATGTTTGGAAGATTTCTGATAAAACTTGAAGGCGTGGAGCTAGAGTGTGTGACGACATCACGTGCTCTAGGTCTGAACATTCCGCGCAATACACACCCATTATAAAATCTGAAACTGTCCAAAAGTCTTATAAAACGTAAACTGCGATTGCGTAAAAACCGTAGTAGCTATTGAAAAGTGACTTTAGACCAACAGAGTTCAAAGTCTTGTGACCCGTGTAAACTTTTAATCATGTTTCTGCGACAAAGTATGACCGAGTGGCGTGGCTCCAAAGAGGGGCCGATTTGATGAATTTGTGCGATTTTTTTTCCGATTCTCCATTCATTTCAATGGGCCGAAAATCGCACGTTTTCGCACTTCGTGCGAAAACTTTACGTGCAATCTCTAAGAAAAGTCATAGCACTTGATTCCCGTTCAAGGCGCACGTTTTGATGTATTTTGAGGGGTGTCGCAACTACGCTGCGAGACTAGTTACGCGCCGAAGTTTTGCAAGGAAGAATAATAATAAGTATGAGCAATATTAAGAGTGTGCTCCTTTGCCTTGCAAAGCAGGCACACTAATTATCACCAAGCCCTATTTAGCGGTGAGTTTGTGCTCGTTGTTCAGCTGTCAGCTCTCTGATTGGTTCAGCTGTCGGCTCTCTGATTGGTTCAGCTGTCGGCTCACAGCCGGTCTTTAGACATAAAGGGCCGACATAATGTTGTGGATTAAGTTTTAAAATCTGATTATTGGGTTTTCTGCATAAGAAGTGATCTGCAGTGACTTTTTTTAATAGAACTAAACTTCATTCAAATCCAAATGTGTTTAAATAACAACAGTTAAAGTTACAGTTGAAGTTCCACATGGAGCTTTACCTTGTTGTCATTCTTTCTGTCAGCAGTAATAACTCTAACATATATATACTAGTATCTACTATATACAGTAAATACTAGTAATGTAGTGTGTAGGGCAGTGGTTCTCAACGTGGGGTCCGGGGACCAACTTCAGCCTCATTTACAAGAAGTGAACACAATGCAGCAGAATGATGTTCTGATCAGTTTGTCTGTTCTCTGACAGTCAGGGAGATCTGGACTAAATCATCTGACAATACAAATATTCTCAGATTTGGGTCCGAGAGACAAAATCTCATCAGATGGGCTCTGTGGCTCTGATGTGGACTGGATCAGGTCCTGGATATGAAAACAGTGGAGCCATTGCTGTAGGGTTTCTGAACAGCCAGCAGATGGCAGACTGAACCAGATCCTGACTGCCACTCACACAGCAGGCTGCTGTAACCTGCTGCACCGGTTCTGTGCGGCACCGGGTCTGTGCGGCACCGGGTCTGTGCTGCACCGGGTCTGCGCTGCACCGGGTCTGTGCTGCACCGGTTCTGTGCGGCACCGGGTCTGTGCGGCACCGGGTCTGTGCAGCAGCAGGTCTGTGGTTTTGGACCAAGCAGCCAAAACCACCAGTGAGTTGTGAGGCCAAGCAGGAAGCAGGAAGCAGGCGGCAAGTCCTCTAACTGATTCTCAACCTTTTTCATATCAAGGACCCTAGTTTAGTCCACATTAGAGACACAGACCCCCATTTGATGAGATTTTGTCTCTTGGACCCAAATCTGAGAATATTTTTAGTGTCAGATGATTTTGTCCAGAACTCCCTGACTGTCTGTCCTGCAGGCAGAGACACCAGAGACACTATGACCAAACAGCCATTCTTCTACATTCTCTAACTGTGTTCACTTCTTGTAAATTAAATAATGCTGAAGTTTAACAATTCATCAGTTTGCCGGGGGCCCCCTGTAACCCCCTCAAGGAGCCCTGGTGGTCCCCGGACCCCACGTTGAGAACCACTGCTCTAACAGCCAGAAAGACTCCAGACCGCCATGAAGACCACAAACCAACTTCTGATAAAATATAAATCAATACATTTTCTCCACAAGAGGTTTTGGTCTCAGCAGCTAATTTCAGTTCTTCTCTCTCTCTCTGTCTGTCTCTCTGTGTGTCTCTCTCTCTCTCTGTCTCTCTCTCTCTCTCTCTCTCTCTCTCTCTCTCTGTCTCTCTCTCTCTCTCTGTCTGTCTCTCTCTCTCTTCTGTCTGTCTGCAGACTTTGGGAAGGAGCGGAGCGTCAGCCTGGACAACATGACAGCAGATCAGGTGGCCAAAGCTCTGGAGACAGTGGTGCAGTCCAAACCTTAACCCCACCCCCCTGGAGACAGTGGTGCAGTCCAAACCTTAACCCCACCCCCCTGGAGACAGTGGTGCAGTCCAAACCTTAACCCCACCCCCCTGGAGACAGTGGTGCAGTCCAAACCTTAACCCCACCCCCCTGGAGACAGTGGTGCAGTCCAGACCCGGACACTTCTTGTCTGTTGTAAATCTGTTGATAATAAACCTGAATATTAAACCACATGTTTGTTTGTTTGTTTGTTTATTTGGGAAACGATTTCACAAGAAATATTTCCTGAAAGCAAATATTTCAATCATCCTGGAAACAGGTGCATTATTTACCTATTTTCAAACTTGTAGAGTATTATATTACTATATTGTGTAATATATTTTAGTGGGAAACAATTACAACAAACTTAATGATAATGATATAAAGTGAGAGAAGGTAAAACAGCTTTAAAGGACAAACTGCTTCAATAGACAATATAAATAACTAAATAGAAACCAAAGGCCTATTAAATGATTTTATTGATTTTTGTGATGATCGGTGACCTCATGATATTTCACCATGTTGTGGTGCGTTTCTTCTCCAGGAGGCAAAACTCCCAGAGAAGCAGAGAAGCAACTCAAAGCACTTTGTTGTTTTGAAGCAGTTCAGTCAGTTGCAGTGAACCAGGCAATAATTAGTAATTACCTTTTACAGTTCTGCCAGGTGGTCGTTAGTGAGGTCGTTAGTGAGGTCACCGGAGGCGGAGCTTAGTCGCTCTTAGGGCAACTGTTTCTCCGGAAGGTGTTTCTCAGGAAGGTCTTTGTGCGAGAGAAGACAGACTTCTTCTTTCCACAAGGTCGAGTGGTGGAGGACAGAGAGACTGCTGCAGCCTCACTCTTAACCTCACTATTGTCTTCACTCTTCTCACTCTTCTCCTCGCTCTTCTCCTCACTCTTCTCCTCACTCTTCTCACTCTTGACCTCACTCTTAACCTCACTCTTCTCCTCGCTCTTCTCCTCACTCTTCTCCTCACTCTTCTCCTCACTCTTCTCACTCTTGACCTCACTCTTAACCTCACTCTTCTCCTCGCTCTTCTCCTCACTCTTCTCCTCACTCTTCTCACTCTTGACCTCACTCTTAACCTCACTCTTCTCCTCACTCTTCTCCTCACTCTTCTCACTCTTCTCACTCTTCTCCTCACTCTTGTCTTCTACGTTCTTGCCGTAGCGGAACAGATTCATAAAGAATCGTTTGAATCTCTTAGAACGCCGTCTGCACTTGTGAGTCTTAGTTGTTGATTCAGAGGAGGAAGGCGTGGCCTCTGGCAGGGCGGCCTCTGTCAGGTCCTCAACCAGCACCGGGGAGCCAACGGGCTCATCTGGACCCGGGACCGGGGTGAGACACTTCTCTAGCCTCCTCTTCACAGTTTCCTCTGCCAACAGGTAGACGCTGGCGGGAAGAGGCACGGACGTCCCGGAGACGGTTTCTCTGTCCGTCTTCAGTAACACGGAGTCTGACTGGCTTCTGTCAGCCGGCAGGATCCTGGTCCCGAAGCAGCTCTGGTTCTCTATCAGGATGCGGACTCTGTCTGTGATCTCCCGAGAGACGGAGCGGACGGTTTCTTCGGGCGTCGGCGCCCGCTCCCTGTGGACGCCGTCCTCCTCGGAGGCGGGTGTCCCGCTGATGTCCTCCACCGGGGTGTAGGTGACCGGGGCCGCGGATCCCAAAGACCCGGACGGAGAGGAGCCAGCGTTCATGTCGACGAAGGTGACTCTGAGGACGGGGGTCAGAC
Source organism: Centroberyx affinis (assembly GCF_046629955.1). Lineage (NCBI taxonomy): Eukaryota > Metazoa > Chordata > Actinopteri > Beryciformes > Berycidae > Centroberyx > Centroberyx affinis. The sequence continues at coordinate 14,830 of NW_027282122.1, read as the reverse complement.
GGCCCCGGGCGACAAGGCCGAGCGGAGAGCCGGGCAGACACTCGGACGCGGCCGAAGCCCCGACGGGTCTCCGTGTCCCCCGTCCGGCTTTGGTCTTCTGCATTATGGACACCAGGGTCTGCTCCTTTGCAGCCTTCTTCTTTGGTGCTTTGCAGATTTTGTTGCGCCACTTTTGTCTGCGCACAAACAGCTTTGGACCGGGAGGAATCCGTCCCACACTGTCCTCGCTCTCTCCGATGTACTCTACCAGAGTAGACCAGGAGGAGGAGGAGTCATTTTGGGAGGGGGAGCCGGCTCCGGACGGGGCGCTGCTGGCGATGGAGGGCGAGCCGGCGGAGTCCCCGGCAGACGGGGTGTCTGCCGGGACGACGCCGGAGGAGCTTCCCCCGGCCGAGGAAGACTCACTTCTGAAGAAGGAGTCGCGTCCCGAGGAGGAGGAGATGCTGTCGGGGTAGTTGCTGGAGGTCAGGGAGCCTGCGGGGGGGCCGGTGGCAGCGGGCCTCCCGGAGCACTTGGCGGGACGGAACAACTGCAGCAAACGCTGCTTCAGTCCCTTTTGTTGTGGAGATCTGCTTCCCCTCATGGTGAGCCTCAGATCAGCTTCAGCTCATGCTGTTTGTCTGCAGAGTTTTACAGTTCAGCAGCTGCCCAGCCTGCTTTTACTGTATGGAACTGTGATGTCATAATGGAGTGATGATGTCACAAACCCCATAATTCGAATGGTATGCTGCTATTGGTTGGAGTGGAGTGTGACGTCACAATGGCTGATGATGAGAATTCGGGGGGGGGGGTCGCTCTAGCGGAAACGACGCGGCATCACAACAGACGGGGTTCCGCTGGGGAAGCTCGCGCTGCAGATAAAAAAAAACACAACGCTGTCTGTGATTTTCCACCATCGACGACAATAAACACGTTTTTCTACGAAACGGAGAGACCGAACTCTTCGCCGAAATGCCTGAAAGTAAGTTGAGCACCGACTTCAGCTTCACGTTAACCGGCTCCGCCACATACCGTCGGTGTCCCAGTTAGTTGGCTAGCAGTTAGCATGCTTCGTTAGAGCTAGCTAGCTTTAGCTGAAGTCGGTCTTCAGTTCAAACAATGCTCGGTCTGATTCCACAACGGGCTGAAAGTGTTGATTCAGAGAAGAAGCGTTATGTTGTGTTTTTACTCGAATTAACTCGGTGAATCTGCCTCTGCACAGCCAAGCTCTGTTAGCCTAGCCTAGCCTAGCCTAGCCTAGCGTAGATAGGCTAGGCTAGGTAAACCTGACGACGAGCTAGGCTAGGCTACAGCCTCCCGTCTTGCATGGAGAGAAGACGAAGACAAAAACAAACAGTTCACTTTACAGACTCTTCTTCTGTCGTTTAACGGCGCTGTCCAACTTCTTCTACGCCGTTTATTTCCAGTTCCCTTCGGTCAATTTAATGGATGTTTTGAAGCTAAACAGATGCGGACTCGGTTGATGTCTGTCTGTCACCTGCATACATTTCATTAAACTGCAAGACATGAAAAGTACATGATTCATTTGCATAATGTGGTTCCTAAAGTCTGATGTTCCCACCGTGATCCTGTGTGTTTTAACCTCATGAAACACACTGACTCACCTGCCTGTCAGGAGGCAAAGCAACAGATTTAATTCTGCCTTGACACTGACAGACCAGAACAGACCAGACCAGTTCACATCATCAGAAATAGACCGGACCAAAGAAACCCAGTCTACAATCCCAGTCCTTCCTCTGTCTGACTGAACAGTTTACAGCAATATGAAGTTTTCTTCATGTATTTTCTGCCTGGCTGTGTGTGTCAGTCACATGACACACGAGGTGCTGGACTGCTGTTGATGGACCTGAATTGTTTTATGCAGTGAAACCATATGAAGCCTCTGCTGTGTTCAGTCTTACACAGCATAGAAAAATAATGTCTGGGCATAAAGTAGGCTATAACTTGAAAGATGAACATTTATGAAGAATCCACAAACCAAAATGTCCCAATAACATTCAATAGAAGAACAACCATGAAATACATATTCATATTTTAGTAAAAAGTTCCTTAATGCCAGATCGGTCGGGACCTCCTCACACTGAAACCTTTGAAAATGTGAATTTACGTTGTTCAAGGATTGATTCTTGTTCATCCTCAAGTATGTGCAACACCTGAGAGAGGTCAGAGAGGTCAGAGAGGTCAGAGGGGTCAGAGAGGTCAGAGGGGTCAGAGAGGTCAGAGGGGTCAGAGAGGTCAGAGGGGTCAGAGAGGTCAGAGAGGTCAGAGGGGTCAGAGGTCAGAGGGGTCAGAGGTCAGAGGGGTCAGAGGTCAGAGAGGTCAGAGGGGTCAGAGAGGTCAGAGGGGTCAGAGAGGTCAGAGGGGTCAGAGGTCACAGACTGAGGTTACTGTGCAGTGTACTAACTTGCTGTCTTGTCTCCAGCTGAAAGCTACTCGAACCCTCTGGCTCCTGACGGCCACGAGCTGGACGACCACCGGGCCGCTCTGCAGTGAGTAGGGTGTGTGTGTGTGTGTGTGTGTGTGTGTGTGTGTGAGTGTGTGAAAGAGAGAGAGAGAGAGGCTGATTTTATGTTACGGTGATTGACAAGTTGTTCAGCCAATCCCGTGTCTCCTCAGGTCCAAGCTGACCAATGATGACTTCAGGAAGCTGCTGATGACGCCGCGCTCCGCCCCCTCGTCGGCGCCGCCCTCTAAGTCCAGACATCATGAGTGAGTGATGAAGATGATGATGATGACGATGATTATGAAGACGATGGTGATGGTGACTGTAGTGATTGGACCTTTTTTTCCCCCAGAATGCCGAGGGACTATAACGAGGATGAGGATCCTGCAGCAAGGAGGAGGAAGAAGAAGAGGTGAGCGGACATGACATCACACTGCTGTTGTTATTGTTGTTGTTACACTTCTGATTCTGTGTGTTACAGTGTAATAGAGTCATTATCATAATCCTAGTTGTCACTGTATGAAGTATCACTGCCGGGGGGGGGGGGGGGGGGGGGGGCTAGATAAACAAACAGAGTGACAGTTTGATTCAACACATGAACAGTTTGAACAGTTTGAACAGTTTGAACAGTTTGAACAGTTTGAACAGTTTGAGAACAGCTCCACCCAGAGGCCGAAGCCTGGAACTGCAGCTGTCAGTTATTTTATCATCCTGTTGGCCTGCTGTCCGGAAATATAATTGCTAATAATAATATAATTACTATTGATCTGTTAATATGATCTGATCTTATTGATCACATGACCTGATCTGTTAACATGATCTGATCTTATTGATCACATGACCTGATCTGTTAACATGATCTGATCTTATTGATCATATGACCTGATCTGTTAATATGATCTGATCTAATTGATCATATGACCTGATCTGTTAATATGATCTGATCTAATTGATCATATGACCTGATCTGTTAACATGATCTGATCTAATTGATCGCTCCAGCTACTACGCCAAGCTGCGTCAGCAGGAGATGGAGCGAGAGAGGGAGCTGGCAGAGAAGTACAGAGACCGAGCGAGAGAGAGAAGAGACGGAGTCAACAAGGACTACGAGGAGACCGAGCTGATCAGCACCACCGCCAACTACAGAGCTGTGGGGCCCACTGCTGAGGCGTGAGTACTACTGCGGTACTACCGCCGATACTGCTAATACTACTGCTAATACTACAGCCGACTGCAGAGCTGTGGGCCCGACCGCAGTAGTAGTACTACTTTACTTGTTCTGTGTACTTGCAGTAGTACCAACAGTCTTGTCCTGTGTGCAGCGACAAGTCGGCAGCAGAGAAACGTCGGCAGCTGATCCAGGAGTCCAAGTTCCTGGGAGGAGACATGGAGCACACTCACCTGGTGAAGGGGCTGGACTTCGCCCTGCTGCAGAAGGTGAGGGGGGGGGGGGGGAGAGGGAGAGAGAGAGAGAGGGAGAGAGAGAGAGACAGGGAGAGAGAGAGAGAGAGGAGAGAGAGACAGGGAGAGAGAGAGAGAGACAGGGAGAGAGAGAGAGAGACAGGGAGAGACAGGGAGAGAGAGAGAGAGGAGAGAGAGACAGAGAGAGAGAGACAGGGAGAGAGAGACAGAGACAGACAGAGAGAGAGGGGAGAGAGAGAGAGACAGACAGAGAGAGAAGGGAGGGAGAGAGAGAGGGAGAGACAGGAGAGAGACAGAGAGAGAGGGGAGAGAGAGAGAGAGACAGGAGAGAGAGAGAGACAGGAGAGAGACAGACAGAGAGAGGGGAGAAAGAGAGAGAGAGACAGAGAGAGAGAGAGAACTACTGCTGGTCTTTCCATATCTGCTGGTCTTTCCTCTGTGTATAAAAATAGAAATCAAAGCACACAGTTCTTTCTGGTTTCATCTGAGCACAGCAGACTTTATTTGTCATTTTGTTTTTATTTTATTTCATCATATTTCTTGGTTTAATAGACTGAATACATACTGTGCAAAGTCTGAGGCACCTAGACTTTATATAAATTGTGTCTTAGATGTTTATTTCTGTCTTCTGCATTAGTGTCAGCAGACTCTTTATAATACTTTTTTCAGATTTAGAAACTTCATTATTTTTGAAAGCATCTTCACTTCATGGAATATTTTTTACATGTGCGTAACACTTTTGCACAGTACTGTATAGAAATGTTTTTGTTTGTTTTCTGCAGTGTGCATTTGGCAACATACTCTAAGACATTAGATTGTATTTCATCTAATTATCTAATTGTACCTGTTTTACATACTGGATGTTATTGTTGACAACGTGTGTGTGTGTGTGTGTGTGTGTGTGTGTGTGTGTGTGTGTGTGTGTGTGTGTGTGTGTGTGTGTGTGTGTGTGTGTGTGTGTGTGT
>NW_027282122.1:0-5000 GCF_046629955.1 Centroberyx affinis | reverse complement strand
TAGTTTCCTTCGGTTTCCTTTGGTTTCCTTTAGTTTCCTTCAGTTTCCTTTAGTTTCCTTTAGTTTCCTTCAGTTTCCTTCAGTTTCCTTTAGTTTCCTTCAGTTTCCTTTAGTTTCCTTTAGTTTCCTTTAGTTTCCTTCAGTTTCCTTTAGTTTCCTTTAGTTTCCTTTAGTTTCCTTTAGTTTCCTTCAGTTTCCTTTAGTTTCCTTTATGAAACTAAAGTACAGAAACACTGCATGGATCAAACCAGTGATGTCACTGTGACTGTAACGCTGTAACTCTATCTGTACGCTCAGTTCTGTGTTTACATCTTTTTATTGTTGTTTTCCTTTTTTTCAGAATACATACACACATATGTGGTTTGTGATCTTTTGCATGTACAGACCGTATTTCCTCTAATAGTGTCCGGTAGTCAGTTAAAAGTCGGGTCTCTGATAATGTCGACACGAACAAATAAAGGCCCCAAATACAGACCGGGGAAAAAACAAAGGAAAAAACAACGGTGGATCCCGGTGAACTCCTGGTGCCTGTCATATAATGTAACTGTAGTTTGTAACGTACAAGTGCCACCAGATGGCAGTGTGCCACCAGACGGCTCGGCTGGAGGAAGTCTCTGGAGCGTGCCGTCGTCGATTACCGTAATTATCGGTAAAGCGTCGCAGTAACAAAAAAACGGCTTCCTAACAAACCCCAACAGAAACAGATCAGAAAACAAAGAGGCTTCATACTAAAATATGAGCAAATATACTTATCAAACAGAGGGAATTAGACATAAAGGCTTGTCTCTAATATCAGCCTGCTTCCAATAAAGACCTGGAACCCTCTGCAGCTGAGGGAAATAAAGGCCCGGGACAATATTAGAGGAAATACGGGACATGCAGAAGAACACAAACCAAGTAACAGTAAAGGCACAAAAACGACAAACCCCAAAAATGAAATGACAAAATGTTCATTATGTTGTGAAAATAACTGTATCTGCCCCTGTGTCCGTGTTTCTGTTTTCAGCATCTTTGACGACATCGGAGACTACATCCCCTCCACCTCCTCCAAACCCCCCCCCAAAGAGAAGGAGAGACACCGGGAGAGGGAGAGAGAGAGAGACAGGGAGAGAGAGAGGGAGAGGGAGAGGGAGAGGGAGAGAGAGAGGGAGGAGGACAAGAGGAGGCACAGCTACTTCGAGAAGCCGCGAGGAGACGAGCAGCAGGTCCGTCTCTTTCTTTCTCTGCTCTGTCCGTCCGTCTCTTTCTTTCTCTGTCCGTCTCTTTCTTTCTCTGCTCTGTCCATCTTTCTTTCTCTGTCCGTCCGTCTCTTTCTTTCTCTGCTCTGTCCGTCTGTCCGCTCTGAGACGCTCTCTGAAAACTCTCTGCAGGTGGATCGCTGATGGTCATGTGACCTCAGGCGAGTCCCTGTCATGTGATCCATCAGGCTGGAAGAATTCTACTGTGACACTTTTTCTTTTGAGCATTTTTTCTGAACTTAAAGGATGTGTTTTTTAACACCTTGCTTACCGACAACAAATCCTGTGAAAATAACTAAATCCACACTGACTGTGTTCATGGACTTGAGTTTCCCGGTTATGAGGCTTATCCCGGTTTTGATCATATTCAGGATATGGTGTTTACATGGAACACAGAGAAATCTGGTTATTCATATCCCCGTATGATCAATACTAGGTTACTGATGACTGCATGCTGTTTGCTCCTGTGATGTTTACAACACAAACCGGCAATTTTGAAATCATTAATCTGATATTCCTCTGTAACTGTTAACCTTAAATTAATTTGACTGTTTGTTTTGATGTTTGGCCACATAGTAACATTAATGTTTCTTCAGTCTGACCTGACCTGACCTGACCCGGCTCCTGTCTGTCTCTACAGACCTGAACAGCTCAGCATGTCCTGCTTCCTCCATCTAAACTGACGAGTTTATTTCATTCTTTCATCTGAGAGACAAAACTCTGTTTCCTCATCGCTCCAGAAGTGAGACGCTCTCGTTGTTGTTGTTGTTGTTGTTGTTGTTGTTGTTGTTGTTCTGTTGCGTCTCTCGGCTGAAGCGCCTGCAGGGAGTCTGCAGCGGTCAGAAACCAGGATCAGATGTTTACATGCGACAGGATCCGGTTTCTTTCAGAGTACTCCGGCTAGCATGATCGGGTTTCTCAAAACCGGGATAAGGACTTATCCGGGTTTCTGAAATCGGGATCTGATGTTTACATGTGCAAACACAAAAACGGGATACTTCAAAAACCCGATCATAACCGGGAGACTCAAGTCCATGTAAACACAGTCAAAGACATAGTTTACATTTTAAAAATCTCTAACTGTTACCATGAAAAGTCAGGCTGTTGTAGTTTTTACCAAATCAAATTCAAACGGGAACAAATTCTTCATTACGTCGGGGGACTATTTTCTGTGCTGCGGAACTACTTTCCTGAGATGGCAAAGTGTTTCCAGTCGGCTTATTAAGTCGTCTGAGGAAAAAGTGTCCGGCCCGGTGCATGGTGATGATGCAATATGCTGCAGAGCAGCAGCATGGCTCTGTGACGGGTTTTTAATGTTTTTAATACAATGGAGTTCTATGGCTGCTGGGACATGGCTGCACTGGGACCAGATACATGGACCAGACTTGTTAGCAAAACAAATTCATTGCTGATTTTGTTATTTTCATAGGATTTGTTGACGGTAAGAAATGCATTAAAAGTCCTGAACAGGACCAGACAGGAAGTGATGCGGTTTTGTCGGTTCAGTCTGGACAGCAGACGCAGTGAAAACATTCGACATGAAAACACTGTTTTCAAATTTACTTCCTGCTGTCTATTCTCTTGTACTAACTGACTGTCTCTCTCTGTCTGTCTGTCTGTCTGTCTGTCTGTCTGTCTGTCTGTCTGTCTGTCTGTCTGCAGGCCATGGAGATGGAGACAGGTAAATCACTTTCTCTTGTTCCTCGCTGTCAGAATCTGTTTCAGGTTCATGCAGAAGAGTCAAATTCACATTCCACTGCTTTCACTTCATTCTAGGGTTGGGTGGTATCTAATTCTTGACACCGTTAACCCTTCCCCATATGTTCCTGTGGTTATACGCTGTTACCATCTGATTCAAAATCACATTGTAGGGCTTGGAAGGAGCCGCCAATTTCAAATGAGTTTATGCAGTCGCTGCTTTACCGCTTCCTGCCACAAGGAGGCTGCAGTGCACTTCAACTGTGACGAATATGTGATACATGTTCGTTTTATTTATTTTACATGTTCCAGTTTTATTTATTTTACATGTTCCAGTTTTATTTATTTTACATGTTCGTTTTATTTATTTTACATGTTCCAGTTTTATTCTCTGAACAACATCAGAAACAGAATAGCAAACATTACATATTTACAACAGAATATTAAAACAATAACAACAAAACATGTACAGCATTAACATGTCATCTATTAACAACAAATATAAAAGTTGAGTGCAAATACAGCAGGTTGCCTAAGGTAAATAAAAAATAGTGCAAGGACATGACATTAATTTCCGGGCGTCTGTCAACCAAACAGAATGAAATGAACAACAAATTGTCTGTGGGCTACAATCCAGTACAAATACATTACATTGAAAGCACAGCCTATAGCATCCAGTCGGCTTATTAAATAATAACAATAAATAACAAAAACAGCAGTAACGAAAATGGGCATAAAAGTGTTTCCTACAGACCACAATGTTAGGCTGTTCTTCAAGCCTGGTCCAGGTTTCTCACCAGAAAACCAGATTTCCTTGTTCCAGCTTGAGCAGACTGAGCACTCTGCCTGTGGAGCTGAACACCTGCTCTGATGGTGAGCTGAACACTCACTCTGATGGTGAGCTGAACACTCGCTCTGATGGTGAGCTGAACACTCACTCTGATGGTGAGCTGAACACTCGCTCTGATGGTGAGCTGAACACTCGCTCTGATGGTGAGCTGAACACTCACTCTGATGGTGAGCTGAACACCTGCTCTGATGGTGAGCTGATGGTGAGCTGAACACTCACTCTGATGGTGAGCTGAACACTCACTCTGATGGTGAGCTGAACACCTGCTCTGATGGTGAGCTGAACACTCACTCTGATGGTGAGCTGAACACCTGCTCTGATGGTGAGCTGAACACTCCTCTGATGGTGAGCTGAACACCTCCTCTGATGGTGAGCTGAACACTCGCTCTGATGGTGAGCTGAACACTCGCTCTGATGGTGAGCTGAACACTCGCTCTGATGGTGAGCTGAACACTCCTCTGATGGTGAGCTGAACACTCCTCTGATGGTGAGCTGAACACTCGCTCTGATGGTGAGCTGAACACTCCTCTGATGGTGAGCTGAACACTCCTCTGATGGTGAGCTGAACACTCGCTCTGATGGTGAGCTGAACACTCGCTCTGATGGTGAGCTGAACACTCCTCTGATGGTGAGCTGAACACTCCTCTGATGGTGAGCTGAACACTCACTCTGATGGTGAGCTGAACACCTGCTCTGATGGTGAGCTGAACACTCCTCTGATGGTGAGCTGAACACTCGCTCTGATGGTGAGCTGAACGCTCCTCTGATGGTGAGCTGAACACTCCTCTGATGGTGAGCTGAACACTCACTCTGATGGTGAGCTGAACACCTGCTCTGATGGTGAGCTGAACACTCCTCTGATGGTGAGCTGAACACTCGGTCTGATGGTGAGCTGAACACTCGCTCTGATGGTGAGCTGAACACTCCTCTGATGGTGAGCTGAACACTCCTCTGATGGTGAGCTGAGGCTGAAGCTCTCACACCAGCCTCCACACCAGGGGGAAACTGGCTCAGAGCAGATGTTGGTCTGTGAGTCTCAGGCTGGCAGCAGGTCTGTGGTTCAGCTCTCTGCTCTGTGCTGAGCCTGCTCACTGTCCAGTTATCTGTTTTTTGGGTGCAGGTTGCACATCTCTCTGCTCTTTTAGCATCTTCAGCCACACAGACAGAGGAGCTGGACAAACACTCTGAAGGTGTTTATTAGATATATTCACACA
>NW_027282121.1:0-10000 GCF_046629955.1 Centroberyx affinis | reverse complement strand
AGATAAAAACCTGAAGAGGAAACGCTTGACCCTGCTGCACAGTCAAGAGCGGAGGAGTTTCTGCAGAAGGGGGGGGGGGGGAGAGTCAGACGCTAACAGGCACGGCTCACATTAAAGATCATCAGAGGTATAAAACTCGAAAAGGAAAAGTTTCACTCTGAAGCGATAAACTGAGAGTCAAATGTTAAAGATAGTGATGAGTTAAGTTTTATGAAGCAATAAAACCAAGAGCTGTTTGATGCCACAGTACTGGAGTGACAGAGTGATCTACTAGATAGAGACCGGCCTGTAACTGAAAGGTCACAGGTTCAATCCCCGACCCTTTGAGCCCATGAGCAAGACACTGAACCAGTTAAATGTCAGTTGAATGCCTAAAATGATGCAGTTTTAATATAGAAGCATCTCTTTTATTTGATTAGAGCCACATAAAAAAGTTTGATATGACTGCAATAGTGAAGTAACAACCACATACTTTACGATTTAATCATATAAAACATTGGACTCGATAAAACCGAATCACTGTCATTTTATACTGTAAGGAAGTATAATTACATCTTCTCAAATTCTAATTTTTTCTTTTCATTTTATTTTTGAGAAGTAAAACAACTTATTTACTTATTTATTAAGTATATACTTAAAAATGTAGGGTTAGGGTTAGTTTCTGTTTTAATGTTTAACTGTTTTTAGTTTAGTTTTTGTTTGAATGATACTTTTACTTTGAGTGTTGTGGTTTGTTTGATGACAGAGATGAGAGTAAAATATGCATAATGAGGAATGGAAGTGCAGCCTCAAGGTTAGATCAACTTAAACCAGTAAATTCCTGATGAGATGAATACATTTAGAAAGAGCAACAGGCTACGAATGAAGTTTTACCAGCAGAACCACATAACAGCATCATTATGAAAGTTTGTTTTAAAGAAATAGTACAAAAGATGGATATAACATGGATTTGTGCACAGTCTTAAAGGGATAAGCCACCCTTTTGCAGCATTTAAACCGGTTGGTCTTGAGGTTTTCCAGCCTGAACTCGGCCTGCATTGTGTTTTGTGACCTGAGGAAGAAAAACTGCTGCAGGAGGATTTATGTTGATGCTGTAGCGCCATCTGCTGGCCAGACTGAGGCACAACAAGTGTGTTGATATACTGAGACTTACAGTAAAGGAGTACACCACGTTTTTGGGAGACTGGCCTGTTGGTCAGCTTAACTGCTAAAAGATGAGAACATAGACACCAAAATCATCTATGTGTCCCTGGTTCTCCATGCTAACACTTTAGCATACACTATGCTGAGTGATAGTAGGCGACTAGCATCATCCAAAGTAAGAAGACTGACTTTTTAGTAGTAAAAAGTTGTCATTTATTACAGTGATTCTCAACCTTTTTCATATCAAGCACCCCTAATTTAGTCCATATTAGGGCCACGGACCCCCATTTGATGAGATTTTGTCTCTCGGACCCAAATCTGAGAATATTTTTATTGTTTGATATGATTTTGTCCAGAAATGTATGACTATCTGCATTGTAGGTAGAGAGATAACAGTGAAACTATGATCAATACAATCATTCTTCTACATTCTCTAATTGTGTTAACTTCTTGTAAATGAAATAATGCTGAAGTTTAACAATTCATCAATTTGCTGGGGACCCCCTGGAACCCCCTCAAGGACTACTGGTGGTCCCCGGACCCCACGTTGAGAACCACTGATTTATTATATGGTCTGTCGCTTCATACATCTTCAAAATGAAAAACCTCAACTCAATACAGCTGATAGCCAGGTTTATTTTCTGAACTATTTCATTTCTTAAAATGTCCGTGGGTTTTAATCTTTAACGTGATCTTCAGATCATTTTTCAACTTGTGCTTACACCTGATTTATAAAAATAACCGAGGCGGAATAAAGTTGCTTACGCTGGGGGTTAAAGCAGCGTATCTGTGTCTTATGCACCTGTGATATATAAATACACCCGGCCCGTCACTCAGCTCCCTCTGGAACACCCCCATCCCCCCTGCGGGACGTCCCAGGGTGCACAGCAGTGGGACAGGGATGGGCGGTTACAGCGTGTCTGCCTCTCCAAAACACAAACAGGACAGTTCTTAGGAGCCAATAGCAGCTGATAAGCCATTCACAGACACTTAAATATACTTAAAAAACACACTTAAGTCCCTTTACATATATATATATAAACTCTATATCACTTTCCATTACACCAAGGCAGAGAATGGCGAGTTTATCATGTAGATTTCCCTTTCCCCCCGTTTCTCTCTCTCTTCTGTGCATCTCTCTGAAGTGAGCAGTATTTGGAGAAATCCTACAACTGAGGAGATTATGACCGGTCTGGAGATCAAGAGCCACCTCAAGAACTACACCACTGACAGTAGATGGCACTCTACTCCTGCATTCACAGTGGCAGGCTGATCTGACACAGCAAATATGAAAGGTAGTTAAGTTGTTCACTCCTGTATACCTTCATTTGCTTCCTTTCCCATTTATATTATCGTTCTCTCAGAAAAACACACATATTTCCAAAAAATCAGATTCTCAGGAAGTTAGAAAACACAGCAGTCATTTTCCCCATTGATTCCCATTCACTGTTGTCGTCAGTGGTGGAAAGTAACTAAGTACATTTACTCAAGTACTGTACTTAAGTACAATTTTGAGATACTTGTACTTTACTTGAGTATTTCCATTTTATGCTACTTTGTACTTATACTCCACTACATTTTAGAGGGAAATATTGTACTTTTTACTCCATTACATTTATTTCACAGTTATAGTAACTAGTTACTTTTCAGATCAATATTTATTTAAAACATTTGATCATCTTTATAAAATAACTATAAAATAGCATTGTTATAAATTAGACTACCCAAAAGTATGGCTAAATTATTAAGATTAGGTTCACGTTGACAACTTTAAAATGATGCTTACATGTACATGTATATCAATAAATCAGTATTAATATTCCAATAATTTATGAAAAATATAACTCTCTAAATGGGGACAGTTTGCATAATGAGTACGTTTACTTTGATACTCTAAGTACATTTTGCTGCCAATACTTATGTACTTTTACTTAAGTAAGATTTTGAATGCAGGACTTTTACTTGTAATGGAGTATCTTTACATTGTTGTATTGCTACTTTTACTTAAGTAAAAGATCTCAGTACTTCTTCCACCAGTGGGTGTTGTATGAGGAAAGGATACGGCCCAAAATATGGTCTTGAAACTTGTACTACACATTAGACAGCCAGTTGCTGTTCACAGCATGGAAATCAAGAAAAGCAAGGTTGGAGATGTGAGAGTGTTTTGTTTTTTCAAGACATCAAGAGATACAAGAAAAACAAACCTGGATCTCATAGTATTTGCAGATAATTCTTTGCATTTTTTTTAACCTAGATGGAATTTCACAATGGTCGAGTTTACCAAACACTTGGGTGGTGTCAAGTAACTTGACAATCACAGAGAGGTTACAAAACAAAGACACTGTTGTATATTGCAAACTCCACCCATCTGGCAGCTAAGTAGGCTAAAACAAAGCATGAAACATATTAGTAAATGCCATCCGACCCAAGTCCAGACTGGTTTCGCTTCTACTAGTCCTGACAGTCCTTCAGAAACGAATGTCTTGCTCCACTCACTGACCTGTTGGTCCAAACTACTGAACTGGTGAACTCTCAGTGACTGATCTGTGAGGCTGCCACTGCCTCACACAGTCCCTGCTACCATGAACCACACCTGTAACACATGAAAAACAAATTATTATTCCACCCAGGTCTGTGTAAAACACCACAGCGTTCATGAGGCGGTACAGTATTATTTGTTGTCTAATTCCTGGAGAGACCATCTAATGCGAATCTTCCTTAATCACAGTGTATTGAGAAAGTAGTACATTACAGACCTCCATAAGGAAAATCTCTTGCTCAGCCCCGTCATAGTGAGGTCAGAGGTCAGAGGTCAGCTACAGAGCAGCTTCCCTGGAGCTGGTAGAGATTCAGAAGCTCTGTCAGAAACCGTTCCCTGTTACAGAAAAATAGTGCACTATACAGTGTGTCTGCCATTTTGTACTAGTGTCCAAATTCTCAACACTTAATTTGATTCACTATATTCACTATAAAAGTGCACTGCAAACTGCACTGAACAGACGATGTACCCTACAATTTCTCCTGTATACCATAATGCAATGTGGTCGTGTCTTACCGAAGAAGAAGAAGAAGAGTCGTCAAGATGGCAGAAGGCGGCAGTTTCATTTACAAATGTAAGTAGCTAGCTAACGTTAGCTCACAAGCTTATTGTTTGCCAAGCCAAAACAGCTTGCTACCATTAGGAGACAGCACCTTAGCTGCCAAAACCATACTTGCACATGATTAGAATTTCAAAAATTTATTTGTAATTTAATGTTCAAAACTTCACAGTACATTTCAAACCCCTGTTATGAGTGCTTGGTTCATTTATGAGATGCTGGGTGCGCCCGGGTGTGTCACACAAACATCCGGTGCATTTTTTTTAAGCAATAATGTTTAATGCAGTTTCTGAAAGTTAGTTCACTGTATGACAAACACTCCATAGGGAATACTGGGTGAGTGAATGAGGCTGCATTCACACATAGCGTTTTTTCCCCAACCCCCCCCAAAGCAGAGCGCTTTCAAAAGTTGAGAAATGTTCAACTTTTCAGAAAAGCGCCGGGTGACGTGAACCGCTTTTTCCAGCCGACCAATCGCGATCACACAGACGCTGGCCATTTCCCATAGCAACAACAAATATGGAGAAAGTGAAAGCGCCGGTGGAGCAATTGGACGTTGTAATAAGTGAATTTCCGTTCAACAGCAATCTTAAAGGCAGTATGGATTATACTGGACATGTATTGGAAATATCTGGTAAGCCTTTGCTTGTTGCACAACACTGTTTTGTCTGCTAGAAGAGCTAACCAGCTGGTCAGTGAGCTAGCAGCTGCTCAGCTGTCAGGTGACGTTGCCATGATCCGCTTTTTATTTCTCCTCACAAAAAGCGCTCCAGGCAGCGCCTTTTCCACATCAAAAAACACTGTGTGAACGCAGCCTGAGTGAACCATTCCAAACACATATTCTGAAACTCTGGCTCAATGACCCTTCAGCAGGGTGGATGCCTGCCAACATGGGGGACTGAACCATGGTCCTCCGGTGCAATGACAGCCTCTCTAACCATGAGGCCACCCGGCTGCCTGGGAACTGACTGCTGATGTCAGTGATGAAAATCTGATGTAGCTGCCATGAGCCCTTGAGCAAAGTCATTGAAATCCATACGAACTGTAGCAAGGCCAGCTCAGCGTTTGATGACTGCTACCAACCCATCAGGGTTACTGTGAGCTGTTTGTAGAAAGAGTAACTTCTCAGCGAAATCTAAAAATTCTTGACCAAGTCTTGACCAAGTGGAAAATAAAAACTTTTAAAGGACTATAATAACTTTCCTGGTCTTCCATCTCTCCAAGCAAATTCAAAAGTGTGCCCTAAAATTGAACAAAGGACTGTACCAGGATAGCACCAGAGTGGCAAGACTGACTTTTTCAACTCTGTTACATGAACATAGAAGTCAAACAGCGGCAAACTCAAAGCATCTACAAAAAAAAAATAAAACCTGGATCTGGAACAAGAACAAGCTGAGCTACGATCAGTTTTACCAAACAGATAATGACTGAATTGATTTGAGAGCACATCTGCGTGCCGAGCTAGAGGCAACGCAACTTCTGTTACTTTTCAGTGTGTTAATTTTCAACATGCACCGGTTACATTAACAACACATGAAGTTAACGCCGCAGGATTCTTCATGAAAAGTGCTTTGCAAATTGAATTTCTTCTTCCTCCTTCCTTGGTTTTTCTTCGTTTTCTATTTACTATTACCTTCTTCTTATTATTATTCGTAGTAGTAGTACTAGTAGTAGCAGTAGTAGTAGTAGTAGCAGTAGTAGTAGCAGTAGTAGTAGTAGTAGTAGTGGTAGCAGTAGTAGTATAGTAGAAGTAGCTGTGGTATTCTGAATCCTTCTTCTTCATAGTAGTAGTAGTAGTAGCAGTAGTAGTAGTAGCAGTAGTAGTAGTAGCAGTAGTAGTAGTAGTAGTAGTAGTAGTAGTAATAGTAGTAGTAGTAGTAGTAGTAGTAATAGTAGTAGCAGTAGTAGCAGCAGTAGTAGTAGTAGTAGTAGTGGTAGTGGTAGCAGTAGTAGTATAGTAGAAGTAGCTGTGGTATTCTGAATCCTTCTTCTTCATAGTAGTAGTAGCAGTAGTAGTAGTAGTAGTAGCAGCAGTAGTAGTAGTAGCAGTAGTAGTAGTAGCAGCAGTAGTAGTAGTAGTAGTAGTAGTGGTAGCAGTATAGTAGAAGTAGCTGTGGTATTCTGAATCCTTCTTCTTCATAGTAGTAGTAGCAGTAGTAGCAGTAGTAGCAGTAGTAATAGTAGCAGTAGTAGTAGTAGTAGCAGTAGTAGTAGTAGTAGTAGTGGTAGCAGTATAGTAGAAGTAGCTGTGGTATTCTGAATCCTTCTTCTTCATAGTAGTAGTAGTAGTAGTAGCAGTAGTAGCAGTAGTAATAGTAGCAGTAGTAGTAGTAGTAGCAGTAGTAGTAGTAGTAGTGGTCATACTAGTAGTGGTACATTTTACATTTACATTTTAGTGGTAGCAGAAGTAACAGTAGCTGTAATTGTATAATTTTTAAAATTAAGCGTATAATTAAGCTAGTAATTAACTTAAATAAAAGCTCAATAAGTAATTTCACCACAGTTTGCCCTGGAGAATTATGAAGTATCTCCATATCTCATCACAGATCGTGGATGTGAGCGCGGCCCCATGCGGCCAGATGCCAGCCGCGGCCAGCTCTCCGTAACTGAACCGCTGAGTTTTGCCAGAACAGATCCATCATCATTTACGCCCTGCTGAGCGCTGTTTGTCTCAGCAGCTCACCGCCTGCTAAAGGTCAGAGCATAAGAGACTGTTTAGTAGCTCTGGGCTCCGTATGAAAGAGCGGCCTTGACGGGCCTCAGCAGCCGCCGAGCGAGAGGGCGAGAGGAAATGAGCGTGAAATGAATGTCGCATTGAAATCAAAGGAAAAGGAAGATAAATGAGAGAGGCGGTTGGAAATCACCTGGACACAGAAAGAGCAGTGGCTGGATGGAGGGAAGGAGGGAAGGAGGGATGGAATTGAGGAGGGGTGCGACGGAGGGAGGAGTAATTATTAGTGATTGAGCAGCTTCCCCCTCGTGTTTCATTAGCAACCGGCCGCTCACACACAATCTCCCCTCTGTTGGGCCGTGCCAGAGCCCGGCAACTCGGGTTTATTTGACCATCTGAAATCTTAACAGTTAATACCTGTATATTTCCAGCATAATATTGTCTCTGGCAGAGAATGCTAGAAAACGAATCCCCGCGAAAATAAACACCCGCATTCGCACGCCAGGTAATATGAGGGCCATGTGCTGAAAGGGAGGAGGGAGATGGAGGGGGGGGGGGGGGGGGGGGGGGGGACAGGTGAGGTGAAAAAGAGGGAGGTAGAGGAGTGAGGAAGATGAGAAGGGCATTGAGGGGAGAGAGGTGAGATGTAGCGGGAGATGGGTGAGCATTTAAAGGGTTTTTGTAATATTTTTCCTGCTCCATCGCATAAAATTACCATAATATATCTATGAAGCTGATCGGGTTGTTGATCAATTGCGCAAGGGACCGGCCTTACAACACATTTCAACTATATGAAGGCTAAAAATAATTAATCAAAAAAAACAAAACAAATGACAAAGCAATATAATTATTACAGTATTCATCTCTATTGTTAAAATGTGACTTTATTGTTTGGGTCAATCAAAGCCCAAGCGTTCACACTGCCAGCAACAAGCTCAACAAGTCAACAGAAGTCCATTCATTCATCTATTATTCATTCATTGTCCACACCATAAACATAAACAACTTACTACTTCATGGCGCAAGTGTGCCTTTGTTCAGTTGGTTCAGTGGTTCAGTTGGGTTAGTATCTCACCTGGTGTATCAAACCGTTAAGCCGCGACACTTTTTGGTCAACAGACACAGTGCAAAAGTGAGAGATTCCTTCCCTCAGTGGGTTAGCGGCTCACTTACTCAATTAAGTCTCTATATCAGTCAGCAAGCTTTTACCCTGTTTCCAGTTTTTACATGAGACAATTCAATGGAAACGACAGCAAGTAGGCAATGGCGGCTGAACCTGACAAAGACAGAGAGACAGTGAAGTGAATCAAATGAACCGGTCCTGAACTGATTCACTACTGTCACACAGCCTGAAAGAACTGAGTTAGTTAAAAGAATCGGTCATAAATGTTAACGTCATAAACGTTAGCCTAACTAACGTTAGCTACATCCTTAAAGCCCCTGCTTCATCCTTATTGGTAGAACTCTGAAGTGACACTGATGAGCAGCGCTTCAGACAAAGTTGAAATTGCTTCAGCTTGAGAGCAGGTCCAGCCTCACGGCACTAAGTGCTAAAAAGAGGTCAGCTATCTGTTTAAAGGATAAGGCTGGTGTGTTTTAATGCATTGCTTACCGTAAACAAATCGTTTGCCGTTTACCGTAAACAATGCGTTTGCTCTACTCCCGTTACTTTCTGACTTCCCACGTTCCCTTTTTAGCCGTCAACCCGGAAGTCATTGGCTCCAAAAGCTAAAAACCTTGAAATGCAGCTCACAAAGACATAGTTTACATTTTAACAATCGCTAACTGTTACCACGAAAAGTCAGGCTGTTGTAGTTATTCCCAATTCAAATTCAAATGGGAACAAATTCTTCATTACGCCGGGGACTATTTTCGGTGCTACGGAACTACTTTCCTGAGATCGCAAAGTGTTTACAGCCGGCTTATCAAGTTGTTTGAGGAAAAAGTCGGCCGGCCCGGTGCATCACGATGATGAAATATGTTGCCCAGAGCAACGGCATGGCTCTGTGACGTGTTTTTAATAGTTTTTTAATACAAAGGAGTTCTATGGCTGCTGGGACATGGCTGCATTGGGCACCGGCTACATGGATGAGACTTGTTGGCAAAACAAAATCATTGTTGATTTTGTTATTTTCATAGGATTTGTTGACGGTAAGCAATGCATTAAAAAACACCAGCCTTATCCTTTAAGCGCTAAAAGCACAACTTTTCAATAGGAAACAATGAAAAAAAAAAAACACCAGTGCTTTTTTCACAGGTATTTGGTGGACACACACACTTATTCTTACTAAATAATTGATTGTACAAGATCAAAACAAATTATTGTGAAGCTATTATCATTTTGTCAACTGAGGACTTACTACACTTTATGTTACCTACTGCCTTTAAAGGATAGGATGACAAAATATTAACTTTACAGACTTAGTGCTTTATCTCCATATTATAGAAATACTGAACAATAAAATGGATGGATTGAATAAATGGAATCAAAACCTCCAAATACTGTTTATGCTAATTGGTGGGAAATGCTACCTTGTGTTTTTTTGCCTCAGAATGTTATCCCAGTTGTTAAAGTAGTGCTTAACATGGCCTCTCCACACCAGGTTTGCCCCCTCTCCTCCTCTGTCAAAACACTGAAACACCTGCAGACGTGCTGAGATTTTTCATAATCACGTTAGCGAGCCCCGCCTGCCTGCAGCCGCTTCCACAGCCGCACATTTCCACAGGACGTCAAAGGAAGAGGGGGGGGGGGTGGGGTGGAAGCTGATAGGCCACAATCATCATCATCATCATCATCATCATAAAACACACTCACACATTCATACAGACACACACACACACACACACACATACAGGAACACTTTTATATAAATATGCATGCACACACACGCTCAAATACACACGTATGCAATCATGTGCACACAAATACACACACACACGCAGACACACATACATAAATTCATGTGCAAATACATACACATTTACACTTACACACACACATACACATTCATTTACACTCACACACACACACACATACATACACACATTTGCATTCATGTGCACAAATACACTCACACGCAGACATGCA